>NW_027506899.1:0-242500 GCF_052324685.1 Brachyhypopomus gauderio
GTGTAATTTTGCTCAGCCGGTGATAGCGCTCTGGATGCGTAGGCTATTGGCTGTTTGTCCTGCATGATTCAGTCACCCAGCCCAAACCGGCCTGAATCTCTACAGGCATCTTGGGATGAAAGAAGTGAAGCAGTGGGGCTGTTGAGACGGCTGTTTTCAGGGCCTTCAATGCAGCATCTTGTTCTGGATGCCACTTGCCAGTCAACTAGTGATGTGTGGGTCGCGAACGAATTGGTTCAAAGAGCCGGATCTTTTAAGTGAATGACGAGAGCTGGTTCTCCTCTAAGACAGAGCCGGTTCCCCTCTAACTGCGTTCACACCGAAAGCGACGAGAGCGACACAGCGACCGGAAGTCATTCATTTTCAATGAGAGTGAGCGACACCCAGCGACACGAACACCTACCAATCAGAAAGTATGATTCACCTACCAATCAGAAAGTATGATTCACCTACCAATCAGAAAGTATGTTTGCACCCTCCTCCAAAACCGCACCTCTGAATTTGGTTCCTACTGATTATTTGTTCCGATTGCAAAATGGAGGAGAGATTGATAGTGGCTGTCTCTGGATGTCCCGCACTTTACAATGTGTCCCTGTTATTGGTTATGATTTTTTAAATTCCTGTTTGATCTTCGAGTCTGGGGTAAAAAGTTAAAAAATTACATAAACATTTTAGGTTTATATACTATATGTGTTTTATACACACACTATGTTTTTTTATATGCACTCCTTTATAATCGTGTGTCCTGTCATCAATAGATTAAAATAAATAAATACTGCGTACTGCTTTAAAAAACATGATTTGCATATCTGTCACGTGCTGCATGCCGGCGATGTAGGACACGCCCCCACGCAACACGATGCTGGCGACGGAGAGCGACTTCATTGCTCTCGGTGTTCGCCACCCCCCCCCCCCCCCCCCCCCCCCCCCCCCCCCCTCGGTCAACAAATTACGTTCGCCACCCCCCCAAAAAAGGAGCCATTTGGGAGCCGAAAGAGCCGACTCTTTATGAGGAGCTGAGCCAAAAGATCCGGCTCCCTAAAAAGAACCGAAATTCCAAACACTACAGTTAACATCCTTCCTGAGCAGCAGCCGTAGAGGCGCTGTGAGCGCCGCCTCGTTGGGGATGTACTGTACTAGATATCTGGTCATGTCCAGTAGGCGCTGCAGGCTCTTCCTGTCAGTGGGGGGGGGGGGGGGGGGGGGGGGGGGGTGATTGTTGAATGGCCGTGACTTTGGAATCATCTGGCTTGACCTTCCGCACTGATGATATGGCCCAGATACTTGCCTTCATTGACCATGTTGCACTTTGTCTTTGTTGAATTTGACGTTTAGCCATGTAGCCCTGTCAAGTATTCTGTCATGTTCTGTTTTGTTTTCTGCAGCAATAATCATGTTGTCTGCTACTATGAAAACACCATCAATGTCACCAAAACTCTCATAGTTGACTTGTTGAAAAACTTCACTCGCCAATTTTATGCCAAACGGAAGGCGGTGGAAATGGTACCTGCCCCAGGGAGTGTTAAAGATACAGAGATCTGCTGACTCATCATCTTATTTTATTTGCCAGTACCTATCCCGCTAATCAAGAATGGAGAAAATCGTCTTACTAGCAAGTCGGCGTTGTATGTCTTCAGCCGTGGGTATGGAGAAGTGTTGATGCAGTATGGCCGGTTCAGATCTTTGGTGTCAAGGCAAACTCTGAGTGAGCCGATTTTTTTAAGTGATGTACATACTGCTGACCCATGGCGTAGGCTTTGTGACTTTGCTGATGAGACCTTTGCTTTCCAGGCCATTAACATGGATCACCAGCGGCACAGAGGCATCTGTGTAGATATGATGTTGGCCTGGGAACTCACCCAGATCTTCCAAGACGGAGCCGTGTTGGGCCAGCAGTTCCTTCTTTGATGCTGGTGCCACTGGAGCAAGGGCCTCCACTTTCCTAATGAGATCAAGTTGTACACATGCCTTACGGCCTAGCAGAGCTGTGGTTGATGCTGTCGTGACAAAAAAGTCAGATAAGTGTTTATGCTGGGTGTGAACACGAAGCCTGACTTTCCCACTAGGTTTAATCCTGGCTCCTCCATAGGCAACCAGCACAGTGTCTGACAGGACAGACTTGGGCAGTATGTTTGCCTCAGCACCACTGTCTAGCTTGAATGGCACCACTTGCTCGCCAATGTGCAGGTTAGTGAACCAGCCTGTGTCTGAATTATGCCAGTTGTTATGTGCTTCAGTCCCAATAAACAATGTGTCGGATTCATCACACTCAAATTTTATGTCAGTGTCAAGTGGTGCAACTACTTTACTTGATTTGCTCACTGCAGAGAAATGATTTTTCTTTCCACATGCATTGCAATGGGCATTGTATGCTGGGCAGCTTCTTGGTTTATGTTGTCTCCCGCGCCTGCCACATGACTGCACTTGGTCTTTCACATGCATTCTGCTAGGGTTAGTGTCTGCTCTTTTATGTTGTTTTGGGGGATCTCTGCTCCCGATTGCATCCACATGCTCTGTGACAGGGGACATGGCTTTGGCCTGTGCACTAACCACTTCCTTAGCATGACATAGGTCTATGGCTTTGGTCAGATCCAAGTCTGGGATTGACAGCAGTTTCTCCCAAAGGGAAGTGTCAGTCACGCTAAACACTATTTTATCCCTCATCATGAGATCTTCAGAATCCCCAAATTCGCACTTACGGGCTCTGGATTTAAGTTCAGTCACAAACTTATCAATTCCTGCCTGTCACGGTACGGCGGGCCCCCTACTGGTCGCCCCCGTTTACAGTGGCAGCTGTCCTGTAATTGTTGCGTTGTGTGGGTCCCTCAGGTGGGCGGAGCCCGTGATCCGTCTCACCTGAGGGTCGTTTGTTTGCCTATATATGTCTTGTCTTTGTACCACTTGACCGCTGGTTATTATATCCTTCATTTGGATCATGTCACAGGTTTTTGGTTTGTGCACTTTCTTCATTAAACCATCCATTTTCTCTGAGACTTGGCGTGATCGCTTCCATTTTATTTTGCTGACCCTGCCCGTCACACCGTCTCGGCATTGTACGTATGCTTCCATAAACAGTGTTTTTCCTCGGCTCGCAGTACTTTTTAAACGCAGCGATTATGTCTGATAGTTCTTTATTTTCAGAGTCAACATAGGTGGTTTTGAGTGTGTTATACACCACTAATCCATCCTCAGGTTTGTTTGTGAGCTCTGATGCTTCGAGGTAAACTTGGAATCTTTGTTCCCACTTCCTCCAGTTTTCTGCCAAATTCCCGGTGAAGGACAGAGGCGACAGAGAATTTGCATAGATTAAATATTTCTCTCACCCTTTTCCTCTGTAATTGTAAGGAGACGTCCACTTCTGTCACCATGTAGTGTTGTGTGATGGGGAAAAGAATCACAGACAGGTAGCCGTAGCTGGAACCACCATAAAACCATTACCACCTGGAACTTCCTCAAGCCTCTTTACACACCATCAGAACCAGCACGTTACACCAAGACCAGTTTACACACCATCAGAACCAGCACTTTAGACCAACACCAGTTTACACACCATCAGAACCAGCACTTTAGACCAACACCAGTTTACACACCATCAGAACCAGCACTTTAGACCAATACCAGTTTACAGACCACCAGAACTGGTCCAGTGACACTGTCAGCACTGACATCCACACGACCCTCACACATCTGGAGGACGAGGAAAGTTATGATCACTGTTCACTGATTACAGTTCAGCACACAACACACTCACCCCAAACACACTGACTGACACACACACACACACACACACACACACACACACACAACACACACACCCCAACCACACTGACTGAAACACTCCTTTCACACACACACACACACACACCCAGCACACAAAGCCCCCCTGTAAACACAAGGAGCCCCAAGACTGTGAACACAGGGGCCCCCAGGGCATGACTGTGTGTCCTCAATCAAAGTTTCAATCAAAGTTTATTTGTATAGTGCTTTTAACAACTCAAGTTGTCGCAAAGCAGCTTTACAGGATTTACAAGGTTAACAATACTATGGGTCCAGAACCCTAATGAGCAAGCCAAAGGTTTCAGAGTATGAACCAGGGGGGCGGTAAATAGTAATTAACATAAACGACTGTGACACTTTGTTGCTTGTTAAATTTGAAACATTTGATACAGTGAGGATGAGGTGTTCAAAAGAATTAAACTTGAAGCCAAATTTTTGAGAAATGCCTATATCAGAGTCATATATTGTAGCGACCCCACCTCCTCGACCATTTGGACGGGGGTTATGGACATATCTATTGCCAGAGGGAGAAGCTTCATTTAGGGCCATATAGTCGTCTGGTCGGGTCCAGGTTTCCGTCAAGCAAAGCATGCATAGATTATGATCGGTAATCATTTCATTAACAAGCAATGCTTTAGATGACAGTGATCTAATATTTAGTAGTCCTAGTTTCAGATTTAAACCGCTCTCCGTCCTCCCAGTATAACACCAGCATCATCAAACTGGTTGGACCAGACAAAATACAGGAGGGCTGACCTGATGGCATGTTGTCATGACAACCATCTCTCCCTTAATGCAGACAAGATGAAGATACACTGAATTCATACATGAGTTTACAGTGGTGAGTGTTCAGTAGATTTTACACTCACACTGTCAGGACCGTCTCTGTACTGTCAGACTAAACATCTGTCATGATCACCCACTCCATGCCGTGTCACATGACAACTCCTCTTGTCTTCTGTTTTGATTTGACTTCTTGGTTTTCCTTTAATGTGTGCTTTTATTTTGAATGTCCTTGTTGTGTCTGTCTTCACGCCCCATCCCTGTCACCCTCCTCCTCATTAGTGTTTGCACCTGCACCTGGTTTCATTCCCCAGTTCCTCAGGTGTTTGTAGTCCTTGTTTTCAGTATAATCTTTACTGGTCATCACATGTAAATCTTGTTGTTTGTTCCCAGGTTTTACATTAATGATTGTCTAGTCTTTCTGGTTGTTGTCACCAGACCCCCCCCCCGCTTACGTCATTTGAATTTTCTCTGTAGTAGACAATCCTTGTGTTAGGTCATATAGTATTTAATATAGCCACACATCAAAGCTGTTTCTGACAGCTGACAGGTTTAGACTTGACGCGTCGCGAGGGTTCGCGCGGCGAAAATGACGTAATCGCAGTGGCAACGCCCGTGCGCGAGGACCTCACGCGCTGTCGATTTGCGAGGTCGTGCACCTCTCGAAGTTTGTAACTTCGCGCGCCCCGCGTCTCAGCGCAATGAACAAAGTCATGTTTGCAGGGTTCATACACCTTTATAAGGTGGAATTAAAGCACTTGTACGTCACTTTCAAGGTCCATTTCAATATCTCCCAGCACCTTAAACTTAATTAAGTTAAATATTTATACATATACTCGAAATAATTCGCTTTTTAAATCACATTATTTAATGGTGGTTTATTTTCAAAATGCCCAATCTTAACGCATTCACGTTCTCTCATGTTTTGTCCTGGAATCACAAGAGGCTCGTGTTTGTTAACGTAATACAGAGAACTGTTCAGTCAAACAGCTATGCAACATTAAAATTCGTCAGGTAAATATTTTTCCTTTCTTTTCTGCGCTCTAGATTTTTGTTTACTTTAACTATCCACCACTATATTTCCCAGCTACGATCGGTGCTGGATCAAACCATTTTTCAGTGGGAGGCGGGGGTGTATGCACTTTATGGAAAATATGCAGATAGGTAAAAAAACATGTATTTTTAGCCATTGAGCTTATTTTGAGAACAGAATTTTATATTAATGAAAGATTTCAAGATTATTTAAAATTATAGACTTTAAATAAAAAATAAATTGCTGAGCTCTTTGATGGGCCCCCCTTGCCCTGGGGCCCGGGACAACAGACCCGGTTGTCCCCCCCTGTCGACGGGGCTGGTGACTGGTGTCAGTCAGAGTAGGATGGGTTCCCCCCCTGAGTCTTGGTTCCTCTCAAGGTTTCTTCCTCATGCAAAAAAAACTAGGGAGTTTTTCCTTGCCACTGTCGCCCTTGGCTTGCACACTGGGGGCTAGGACTCGGCACTTGTAAAGCTGCTTTGTGACAACAACTGTTGTAAAAAGCGCTATATAAATAAAATTTGATTGATTGAAGTGTCACATATTCTACTCACATATGGAACTGTCACATATTCTACTCTCATATTGAACTGCCACATATTCTACTCACATATTGAACTGTCACATATTCTACTCACATATGGAACTGTCACATATTCTACTCTCATATTGAACTGTCACATATTCTACTCACATATTGAACTGTCACATATTCTACTCTCATATTGAACTGTCATATATTCTACTCACATATTGAACTGTCACATATTCTACTCACATATGGAACTGTCACATATTCTACTCTCATATTGAACTGTCACATATTCTACTCACATATTGAACTGCCACATATTCTACTCACATATTGAACTGTCACATATTCTACTCTCATATTGAACTGTCACATATTCTACTCACATATTGAACTGTCACATATTCTACTCTCATATTGAACTGTCACATATTTTACTCTCATATTGAACTGTCACATATTCTACTCACATATTGTACTGTCACATATTCTACTCTCATATTGAACTGTCACATATTCTACTCTCATATTGAACTGTCCCATATTCTACTCACATATTGTACTGTCACATATTCTACTCTCATATTGAACTGTCACATATTTTACTCTCATATTGAACTGTCACATTCTACTCACATATTGAACTGTCACATATTCTACTCTCTTATTGAACTGTCACATATTTTACTCACATATTGTACTGTCACATATTGTACTGTCATATTGAACTGTCACATATTTTACTTTCATATTGAACTGTCACATATTCTACTCACATATTGAACTGTCACATATTTTACTCTCATATTGAACTGTCACATATTTTACTCACATATTGAACTGTCACATATTCTTTTTTTTTTTTTTTATTCTTTATTTTGTGACAAACATATGTTATCTTAGTATACATCATCAAAGTCAATGTTGTCACTTAGAACATTTTGTGCATTTATAAGATTATGGAAAACAAGAAAAAAAATAAAAATAAACACACCCAAAATATATATATATATATGCATACATATACATTCACATACATACATATACACATGCATACATACATACAAACAAATAATCAGTCACATGTCTGGCAGGTGATAATTTTACCTTAATACTCGAGCATGGGAAAACACTTCTAATTACATAATTAATATGAACAAACACTGATGTCTACTCACTAGTTATTTCAACAAAATGTGGTCGTAAGGGCTTTACATAAGTTACCCATTTTAGCCATAACTTGCAGAATCTTTTCATTTGTAAACGGAGTGAAGAGGTAATTTTTTCTAAGATATAAATTTCGTTCACTAGATCAATCCAGTTATCTATTAAGGGGGGATCAGGTGTATACCAAGACCTTGTTATATTTTTTTTACAAGCAGAGATCAGAACCCCAAACAAATGTTTTTCAGGCCTTTCCCACATCCAATTTCCCAGGTATAGAGTCTCAAATTGAAATGGTATTTCCATATTAAATATTTCCATCAGTGCTTTATGAACAGCCAGCCAATAGTCCTGTATCACGGTACATTCCCAGAATATATGCCAATGATTAGCCATCTGATTCCCACATTGTCTCCAGCATGTTGCATTCCCAGTAAAATGTGCCTTTTGTTGTGGAGTAGTAAAGAAACGTACTAGACATTTCCATCCAAATTCACGCCATATATATGAGTTGGCATGTTTCCATTGAGATTCACAAACTTTGTGCCATTCTTCTTCTGAAATAACAAAGTTGCCTTCTTTCTCCCATTTATTTTTAATATATTGTGTAGAATGAGATTTTACCATTGTAAAGCCCTTGTACAATCTAGAAATTATGCCTTTACACAGTCTAGATGAATATGCATCAACCATTATTTGTATCATAGGTTCGTTCATGTCTGGAGTTTTCAGTTTTATTTTATGATCAAAATAATGGCGTATCTGGAGATATCTGAAAAAATCTTGTTTTTCTAATCCGTATTTTTCTGTCAATGTCTGGAAATCGTGCAACTGGCCCTTTTCTGTTAATGAATAGTATGTCGTTATCCCTTTAGTTAACCAATATTTAAATCTATTATCCATTTTATTAGGCTTAAAATCCTTATCATAGGCACACCATCTAAATATTCTAAGTTTTTCACATAATTTGTATTCCTCTTTAACTGTACTCCAAATTTTTAATTCAGATTTCATCCAGGGATTTTGGATTTTATCCTCATATATTTTCCAATCATTTTCTGCTAATATTGCTTGCATTGGTGGATCTTTGATTATTGACAATTCAATATCTTTCCATCTAGCTTGATAATTTGAGTTACATAAGCAGATCAAGTATTTGATTTGGGCTGTGTAGAAATAATCTGTAAGATTTGGGAGAGCCATTCCACCTTTCTCCTTCAAAAGTTGTAATGTTTTGAACCTAATCCTGGGTCTCTTCCCCTGCCATATGAATCTAGATATCATTTTATTCCATTCTGAAAATTGTTTTGGGATTATTTCTAATGGAAGAGCCTGGAATAAGAAGAGAAATCTTGGGAGGATATTCATTTTTACAGTGTCTATTCTGTGACTAAGATTTAGGAAGGATATGGAGTTCCATCTCTGTACGTCAGCTTTATTTTTGTTAAAAGGGGGTCATAATTTGTCTCTGTTAAGGTAAAAATGTCTTTTGGTATATTTATGCCGAGATATTTTATTGTGTTCTGGTTCCATTTGAGGCTAAACTTGTCCAAGATCTTCTTGGAGGGCGTATAGTTAAAAACCAATATTTGAGTCTTCTGTACATTTAGTTTGTATCCAGCATATTTCCTAAAACGTTCCAGTAGGTCCATCAATTCAAGAAACGAGTTTGATGGTTCCTCCATGTACATCAAAACATCATCTGCATAAAGTGCAATCTTGTGTTGCTCCCCATGTATAGACACACCTTTAATTTTTTCTGTTTGACGTATCTATTGAGCGAGTGGTTCTATGTATAGGGCAAAGAGTAGAGGCGAGATTGGGCATCCCTGTCTTGTTCCCCGTTGTAATGTAATAGTGTCAGAGAGATATCCGTTTATTTTAATTTGTGCTTTTGGTTTATCATATAAAGTCTGAATTCCCTTAATAAATTGGTCATGAAATCCAAATCTTTTGAGAATGCTATATAAAAAGGACCAATTTACAGAGTCAAAAGCCTTTTCAGCATCCAGACTCACTAGACAGGCTTTTATTTTACGTTGCTGAATATGGTTCACTATGTGCAATGTACGTCTAATGTTATCATGGGTTTGTCTTTGTGGGACAAACCCTGTTTGATTATTGTGTATGAGTTTGGGCAGGATCTTTTCTACTCTTCTGGCCAGGATTGCTGTATATAGCTTATAGTCCACGTTGAGAACCGAAATAGGTCTATATGATGCACAATCTGTTTTATCCTTTCCTTCCTTGGGAATGACTGAAATTATAGCCTCCCTCCATGAAGGTGGTATTCTACCTTCCAACAGTGCTGTATTACAAGTTCGAAGGAGATTCGGTATTAGTTCAGATCTAAAAATCCTATACCATTCGGATGGAAAACCGTCCGGGCCCGGAGACTTATTGGCCTTCAACCTTGAAATGGCCTTCTGCAGTTCATCTTCCGTTATCTCTGCTGTCAATTCCAATTTTTCTTCTTCCGACAGGATAGGTAAATGGAGGGATCCCAGGAAACTACCTATTTGCGGGTCATTCTCTGTGTGTGGTTGAGAATACAGTTCTCCATAGTAATTTTTAAAGGCTTTTTGTATCCCATCCCTGTCATATATTAATATTTTAGAATCTGCTTCTCTAATTTTATAGATCATATTTTCTGATTCCTGTTTTTGTAGTCTTCTTGCTAATAATTTGGTAGCCTTTGACCCTGACTCATAATATTTTTGTTTTGTAAATAACATATTTTTTTCTATTTCTTGCGTATATATTGCGTTTATTTTATTCCTAATCATCTTTATTTTTGAAATTAGATTCGGGTTTTGTTTTGCTTTGTTTTTCATTTCCAGCTCTTTTATTTCTTTATTTAAGTCCAACAGTCTGGATTGTCTTATTTTCTTTTGATAAGCACAGTGGGCTATTATTTTGCCTCTCATGACTGCCTTTAAAGTGTCCCACACTATCTCTGAACCCACTTCCCCATCGTCATTCTGTTGAAAAAACATTTTTATTTCTTCAGCCATTTGTGTTTTGAAATGCTGATTATTTTAAATGCTTGAGTTAAGCCTCCACAGTGTATTTCCCATAGTTCTATTAATTTGGATACTCAATGAAATTGGTGCGTGATCTGACAAATCAAGTATACCTATATCATTATGACGTATTCTGTGTCGGTCTCTTTTAAATAAAAAGAAGTAATCAATCCTTGAGTAAACATTGTGGGGCGGGGAGTAATATGTGTAGTCACGTCCTGTTGGGTTCAGGTCCCTCCAGATATCTATTATACCCAATTCTGTCATAAGTATAGACATTTTTTTATGTAATGCATTCCTTGAGTTATCTTTTGTCGAGTCCAATCTTGGATTCAAACGTATATTCCAATCTCCCCCACAAATTACAATACCTTCTGCTTTTGCCATAAGGTCAAACATTTTCCTATAAAATGTAAAATCACTACCAGGTGGTGCATAAACATTCAATATAGTTATTAGAATGCCCTCTACTTTTCCTGAAACCATGACATACCTTCCCTCTTTATCTTTTATTTCAGATATTTGTTCAAATGGTATTTTATTAGAAAATAAAATTGCAACCCCTCTCCTATGGCCTGATTTATAAGATGAATAATAAATTTTTGAGAAACCTATCCTTTTAAGTTTTTCATGTTCACTAGAATCCAGGTGTGTTTCCTGCAGAAGGACAATATGTGCTTTTTCCTTTTTCATTTTTGTTAAAATCTTACTTCTCTTCACTGGGTTTAGCAGCCCGTTTACATTAAAAGAAATTACTTTAAGATTTTGGTTGTTCATAGTTTATGGAGCATATCCAGTTCTTTCTCATAATTTCCCCACCTCTCTGAGCTGAATTTAAAATATTACGTTTCTCCCTGCCTGCCATAAACATCATGTGACACGTAAACTTCAAAAATCCACACAAAAACAGTGTAATAAAAGTAACTATGGTACATTCAAACAGAACAGCAGATTCCAATGCTGGGGCTCGTTTCAGAAGAGCCCTTTGGGTGCTTAGGTAGTCAATACACCCATAAGGGAATATCCCACTCTTTAGGCAGAGTAGGGCCCTTAAAAGAACGTCCGTGGTAGCGTTCGTTATTTCTTTTCCTTTTTAGATCCTGACTTGTTTACTTAATTCAGAAACTTTAATTTCAGATGGCGTAGGAATAATACCTCGTGTGAAATAAATAGTCATGTATGACCGATGTTAATTAAACCGATTAACTGAGAATGTATGGATAACTTATCTATTCCTGTAGTGTAGTTCAGAACGTCTGATCATAGTTCAGTCCTCCACAGTAGGTTTCCGCCTGAACTCCCGCAACTTTTCCCTATAACGTGGTACCGAAGTCGTTTTCCCTGGCTGTGTAGATCCTGTAGCCGGAGCCTGAGCCCGGTGATATGGGCGACGAGTAACCACCTGCCATTCCGATAAAAGCTGCATCTCTTCGAGGGCCGAATCGGTCTGTGGTTCGAGCACTTGCACCGGTATTCCCCGCGAGGCCATGTCCTTCGTTGCGTCCGCCGCGTTCTGATACAGCCTGGTACCATCCTCGTAAAACAAGCGGAGTCTCGCTGGGTAAGGTGTCTGGAATTTGATTTTCTTTTCTTTCAATACTTTCTTTGCTTCCTTATATTCACTGCGTTGTTTAAGGATAGCAGGAGGATAGTCGTGATCCACATAAACACGGGTATTATTATAGAGAACCTCTTTCTTCTGCCAAGCTTTACGAAGCACCACTTCTTTGATTCTATAGCTTGTGAATTTTGCCACTACTGACCGCGGTCTTCCCTGTGGGCCGGATGGTTTCGGGACCAATGCTCTATGCGCTCTCTCGATTCGTAGGTTTTCATCTTGAGGGAAGTCAAGCGCATTGGTAAGAAAATTCTCCAGAAAACTGATCATGTCCTTTCCCTCTGCATCTTCGGGGATGCCATAGATTCGGAGGTTGTCTCTGCGCGAGCGGCCTTCTTGGTCAATTAGCTTAGCCTCCATTTCAGTTTGGCGTCGGAGAAGATGCTGGATCAGCGATGTTGCCGTCTGCAGCCTCTCCTCCGTCTCGCCGATGCGTTCTTCCGCTTGCTCTAATCTGGCGTTCGTTTTATTCAATTCTTGCTTTATATCTGCAAGCTGTTGCCGGTTGTCCCGTCTGAAATCTTTCAGCTCGTTTAGAATGCTAAGCAGTCTGACCTCTTGTTCTGGCCCGCCATGTTGTTCTTGCTCGGGAGAACCGCTTCGGCTTCGCTGTTCAGCAAAATTCTGGGTTGTGTCGGTCGTCAACATATTTGTCCTTCGCCTTGTTGCAACCCCTTTTTGCATTATCTTAGAAATTCACTTCGATTTTTATATTCGTTGTGTTTTTGGGGTTGTTGTACTGGAATGTCAGGAGGAGAGCCAAATTACGCTGCCATGTCGTGCCGCGGCGGAACCGGAGCTACTGTCACATATTCTACTCACATATTGAACTGTCACATATTCTACTCACATATTGAACTGTCACATATTCTACTCTCATATTGTACTGTCACATATTCTACTCACATATTGTACTGTCACATATTCTACTCTCATATTGAACTGTCACATATTCTACTCTCATATTGTACTGTCACATATTCTACTCACATATTGTACTGTCACATATTCTACTCTCATATTGAACTGTCACATATTCTACTCACATATTGAACTGTCACATATTCTACTCACATATTGAACTGTCATATATTCTACTCTCATATTGTACTGTCACATATTCTATTCACATATTGTACTGTCACATATTCTACTTACATATTGTACTGTCACATATTCTACTCTCCTATTGAACTGTCACATATTTTACTCACATATTGTACTGTCACATATTCTACTCACATATTGTACTGTCACATATTCTACTCTCATATTGAACTGTCACATATTCTACTCTCATATTGAACTGTCACATATTCTACTCACATATTGAACTGTCACATATTCTACTCTCACATATTGAACTGTCACATATTCTACTCTCACATATTGAACTGTCACATATTCTACTCTCATATTGAACTGTCACATATTCTACTCTCATATTGAACTGTCACATATTCTACTCTCACATATTGAACTGTCACATATTCTACTCTCACATATTGAACTGTCACATATTCTACTCTCACATATTGAACTGTCACATATTCTACTCATATATTGTACTGTCACATATTCTACTCACATATTGAACTGTCACATATTCTACTCTCATATTGAACTGTCACATATTTTACTCACATATTGAACTGTCACATATTCTACTCACATATTGTACTGTCACATATTCTACTCTCATATTGAACTGCCACATATTCTACTCACATATTGAACTGTCACATATTTTACTCTCATATTGAACTGTCACATATTCTACTCTCATATTGAACTGTCACATATTTTACTCTCATATTGAACTGTCACATATTCTACTCTCATATTGAACTGTCACATATTCTACTCTCATATTGCACTGTCACATATTCTACTCTCATATTGAACTGTCACATATTCTACTCACATATTGTACTGTCACATATTCTACTCACATATTGTACTGTCACATATTCTACTCACATATTGTACTGTCACATATTTTACTCACTTATTGAACTGTCACATATTCTACTCACATATTGAACTGTCACATATTCTACTCGCATATTGTACTGTCACATATTCTACTCGCATATTGTACTGTCACATATTCTACTCGCATATTGTACTGTCACATATTCTACTCGCATATTGTACTGTCACATATTCTACTCGCATATTGAACTGTCACATATTTTACTCACATATTGAATGGTCACATATTCTACTCTCATATTGAACTGTCACATATTCTACTCTCATATTGAACTGTCACATATTCTACTCACATATTGAACTGTCACATATTCTACTCACATATTGAACTGTCACATATTCTACTCTCATATTGAACTGTCACATATTCTACTCTCATATTGAACTGTCACATATTCTACTCTCACATATTGAACTGTCACATATTCTACTCTCACATATTGTACTCACATATTGAACTGTCACATATTCTACTCTCATATTGAACTGTCACATATTTTACTCACATATTGAACTGTCACATATTCTACTCACATATTGTACTGTCACATATTCTACTCTCATATTGAACTGCCACATATTCTACTCACATATTGAACTGTCACATATTTTACTCTCATATTGAACTGTCACATATTCTACTCTCATATTGAACTGTCACATATTTTACTCTCATATTGAACTGTCACATATTCTACTCTCATATTGAACTGTCACATATTCTACTCTCATATTGCACTGTCACATATTCTACTCTCATATTGAACTGTCACATATTCTACTCACATATTGTACTGTCACATATTCCACTCACATATTGTACTGTCACATATTCTACTCACATATTGTACTGTCACATATTTTACTCACTTATTGAACTGTCACATATTCTACTCGCATATTGAACTGTCACATATTCTACTCGCATATTGTACTGTCACATATTCTACTCGCATATTGTACTGTCACATATTCTACTCGCATATTGTACTGTCACATATTCTACTCACATATTGAACTGTCACATATTCTACTCGCATATTGAACGGTCACATATTCTACTCACATATTGAATGGTCACATATTCTACTCTCATATTGAACTGTCACATATTCTACTCTCATATTGTACTGTCACATATTCTATTCACATATTGTACTGTCACATATTCTACTTACATATTGTACTGTCACATATTCTACTCTCCTATTGAACTGTCACATATTTTACTCACATATTGAACTGTCACATATTCTACTCACATATTGTACTGTCACATATTCTACTCACATATTGTACTGTCACATATTCTACTCTCATATTGAACTGTCACATATTCTACTCTCATATTGAACTGTCACATATTCTACTCTCACATATTGAACTGTCACATATTCTACTCTCACATATTGTACTGTCACATATTCTACTCACATATTGAACTGTCACATATTCTACTCACATATTGTACTGTCACATATTCTACTCACATATTGTACTGTCACATATTTTACTCACTTATTGAACTGTCACATATTCTACTCACATATTGAACTGTCACATATTCTACTCGCATATTGTACTGTCACATATTCTACTCGCATATTGTACTGTCACATATTCTACTCGCATATTGTACTGTCACATATTCTACTCACATATTGAACTGTCACATATTCTACTCGCATATTGAACTGTCACATATTTTACTCACATATTGAATGGTCACATATTCTACTCTCATATTGAACTGTCACATTCTACTCACATATTGTACGGTCACATTTTATACTCTCACATATTGTACTGTCACGCAGTAGAAGAGGGAGAGGGGCTGTGGACCCTGACACTGAGAAGATCCTCCTCTAACGTAACAACATGGATCCACTGAGTCTGAGCATCAGTTAGTGAAGCTGTTCATGTTATTGTAATAACAGTGGTAGGTGCTCCATAAAGGACCTACACAAATTCACTAGGAAGTAAACATTTAACACATTGTCTTCAGGTTTGAACTGGTGCATATAATCAGAGACAATTGTGTCTTAAACATATTACCAGTCCACATTACCACAACCGATTCACACATATAAAGACCCAGTTATTCTTAAATTCACTTAGTCTGCTCTAAGTCATTATTTTGTTCACTTAAAAAAAAACAAAAAAAAAAACATTTCTGTGAAATTTAGTCAGGAATCCAAAAATTCAAGTTAAAATTCAGGTTCAGGTTGA
Source organism: Brachyhypopomus gauderio (assembly GCF_052324685.1). Taxonomy (NCBI): domain Eukaryota; kingdom Metazoa; phylum Chordata; class Actinopteri; order Gymnotiformes; family Hypopomidae; genus Brachyhypopomus; species Brachyhypopomus gauderio. The sequence continues at coordinate 16,155 of NW_027506899.1, forward strand.
AATTCGGGTAAGGGGGGCGCTGTTGAGCGATGAGGAGATAAGACGCGCCGGCTGTAGCTCCTGCAGAATTTAACTTAAAATTTCATTTAAAACCAAACTTACGTGAACTAAATTATTTATTTGGATGTTTGTGGACTTGTGATACTCAAAGTGACGAAAAGACACCAGAAATGGGCAAACCGAAAGCGAATACCAGGGCCGAACCGTCTGAAGGTGGAGGCCCAACTGAAGCACCGAGCCGGAGTGGGAAAAACAACCCCGAAACAAGCACTTCAAGCTCGGATCAGCAGGCCGTGCTAGCCGCTATAGCAGCGCTACAGGCGGAGTTGTCGCAAGCTAAATCGGACATTTGCACCAAGATTGATGAAAAGATTGCTGACGTGAGTACAGTTTTAAGAGGTGAAATTGCTGCGATGAAGGCGGAAAGTGACAACGCACTTATTACTGTACATGCTCGCCTTGATGGCCAAAATGACACGCTGAAAAGTTTAGTTGAGTCGGCTAATGCTAATTCCGACGTTGTTGCGGATCTCGGAGCTAAAGTTAAGGCACTGCAAAGTCAAGTTGACCAACTCTCAGAAAAGTGTCTGGACCTCGAGGGACGGTCGAAGCGACAGAATTTAAGAATTGCAGGAGTTAAAGAGGGGCTGGAAAATGGACAGAAAACTAGAGACTTTGTGGCACAACTGCTAACGGATGTCCTACAACTGGATGAAAGACCAGTGATTGACCGAGCTCACAGGGCATTGCGAGTGCGCCCGGATGACAACGAACCACCTCGGCATCTGATTCTCAGGGTGCACTACTGTCATGCCTTCGAAGAGATCCTGAAGAAAGTAACGCAGTCCCGAACCCTCACATATAAAGACAGACGAATCCAAATTTTCAGAGACTTCCCCCCTGCTGTTGTCAAACGCCGTGCGGCTTTCACCCCCGCCAGAAACCTATTGCGGGACAAACCTGGAGTAAGATTCGGTCTCGTATACCCAGCCAAGCTAAGAGTTACGCACAACGGGAAGGAGACCACATTCACAGACGCAGAGGAGGCACGTTTGTTTGCTGAACGTCTATTTGGCCGCGACCACGAAACCCCTGAAGAAGAAAGAGGCGACGGTGGACAAAACACATGAGACCACATGCACTGCTGTGAGCTAAAATGTCCCCTTCTGGGCATATAGGGGCTGGGCCACCAAGCCTATTTAAACGCTGACATTATGGGGTAGGCCTAACACTACTATTACTCTCTTTTCTTAAGTGACGCTTTGAGTATGTTGTGTTTGTTTACAAAAAAGAAAGGGAAAACAAGCTTAAGTTTCAGTAAGGCAGCCCCATTGCTTATTTACTTTTGCCTTTTTCGTTCAATAGGCCGATTACAATTTTGAAGATCACATATTGTTCACTGTATTCCTAGGAGGATGCACAACACTTGAATTGAATCCAAGTTGGTTTGGTTAAGAATCCTATAACTGCAAGGCTACTAGAATGAAGAGTTATTCACTGTTAGTTGTTAAGACTAAGAACGTACTCCTTTTGTAAGGTTCATATTTTATAGCTGTCAGGTTGACAATATATTTTATTTTGCTGTTATTATTGTTATTATAATCTTTTCAATGTGTCTATATGTTTCTAGGATGAGAGGGGGGAGGGGGCAGGGGGGGGAAGGAGTGCTATTTAGCTTGTGGTCATGTATGTCAAACAAGAAGGAAGAAGAGACTAAGATACGCCTTTATCCTGCCCACATGATGCATGGTGGGAAACAGTTTGGGAAGAGTGGTGGCAATTTAAACTTCTGCTCATGGAACGTCAATGGTATTAATGAACCAGTTAAGAGGGGTAAAGTACTTGCTCATCTTAAATCATTACAAGCGGATATTATTTTCCTACAAGAGACACACCTAAAGCATGACTCGCACGGAAGACTTAGATGTTAGTGGATACAGCAAATTTACCACTCTAGTTTTTCCATAAAGGCCAGAGGTACAGCTATTCTAATCCGCAGGGGGGTTCCTTTTAAACAGATGTCCACAATTGTTGACAAGGATGGGAGGTATGTCATTGTTGTTGGGGAGATTCATTCCACCCCGATGACCTTACTGAATGTATATGGACCAAACAATGACGACCCAGAATTTTTCAGAAAAATCCTAAATTTGCATGCAATCTCCTTAGGTCATACATAGAGAATATGAATCTGTCTGATGTTTGGCGGCTCTCCAACTCTTCAGGCAGAGAGTATTCCTTTCATTCCAAAGTACACAACGTTTACTCAAGGGTAGATTTTTTCCTAGTTGATGGCAAATTATTGCCTTATTGTTACAATGCCAAATACCACAACATTATTATTTCTGACCATAGCCCAGTGTCATTTACCCTTAAGCTCCCTGGGCATATATCCAACCATAAAAACTGGAGATTCAATCCAGAACTCCTTACAAACATCAAGTTCTGTGAATACATAGAAAAGCACATAAAACTCTTTTTTGAAACTAATGATAAAGATAACATTTCACCCAAACTACTGTGGGAAACCTTTAAGGCGTATTTCAGAGGCTGTGTTATCTCTTTTCAATCATCCCTTAAAAAGAGTAATAAGAAACGACAAATGGATCTAGAGAAACAAATTAGTCAGCTAGACAGGGATAATGCTCAACGACCCTCTCTGGAAAAACACACAAAGATCACTGCACTCAAATACGAACTGAATAAAATACTGTCTGATAAGATTAGTAGAGCCTTTGTTTTTGTAAAACAAAAACACTTTGAATTTGGCGATAAACCGCACAAATTACTAGCGAGACAATTACGTAAAATTGAAAATGACAGAGCAATTCATAAAATCAATTCAGGAACGGGACTTTCCCTCACTTCACATGAAGACATTAGTGACCGATTTATGCAAGTCTACAAAAATTTATACACGTCGGAACATAATGCGTCGCCAGACGCTGCACAGTCATTTTTGGATAAATGCAACCTCCCCTTTGAGTGAGACAGAGCGTAATATCTTAAATGCAGACATTAGCTGTGAGGAGTTACTAGCAACTATTAGATCGCTGAACAATGGCAAAAGCCCAGGCCCTGATTGGCTTAGCAATGAGATATACAAAAAATTTAATGTATTAATAGTTCCATATTTGCGTGCACTATATACCCAGTCATTTGAGGACGGTGCGCTACCGCAAACTCTAACTGAAGCCACGATCACCCTACTATTAAAGAAAGGAAAGGACCCAGAAGAGGTGGGCTCATATAGGCCAATCTCCTTATTAAACACTGACCAAAAAATTCTGGCTAAGACGCTAGCCAGGAGGCTCAATACCTTCATGGGCAAATTAGTGCACCTGGACCAAACAGGATTTATCCCAAATAGGAACTCTTTTCACAACCTCAGACGTGTTCTTAATATTATGCACGGTAATAGGCCACCCGCACAAGACTTTGTCATCCTTAGCCTAGATGCTGAAAAGGCATTTGACAGGGTGGAGTGGCATTACCTCTTTGCAGTCTTGGAAAAGTTTGGATGCAGCCATACATTTCTGTCCTGGATCAAGCTATTGTACAATAACCCCTGTGCTAAGATACTTACAAATCAGACACTGTCTGCTCCATTTCAGCTGGGTAGAGGTACTAGACTGGGTTGCCCACTTAGTCCATTGCTCTTTGCCCTAGCCATAGAACCGCTCGCAGAAACTGTCCGTGCACATCCAAGGATATATGGCTATGAAACAGAATGTACTAAGAACAAGATTTCTCTGTATGCAGACGACATATTGTTATATGTCACAGAGCCACCAGTATCTATCCCTTCAATATTAGAGGTGTTTAGCCTGTTTGGGGTTTTCTCTGGGTATAGGATTAATTGGGGTAAAAGCGAGTTGTTACCAATACAACTGAGAGACCAGGAGTGGCTCAAACAGCTTCCTTTGCGTGTAATCCAGGACAATTTAACTTATTTAGGTGTGACTATTACCAAAAACTACAGTGCCCTTTATAAGGCCAACTTCCCAGCCTTGTTAAGAAAACTGGAGCACAACATTCAGTTCTGGAGAACACTACCAATTTCTCTCCTGGGAAGAGTTAATGCCATAAAAATGATTTTTCTCCCTCAGATACTTTATCTCTTTCAAAATCTACCCATATTCCTCACTAAATCTTTCTTCAAAAAATTGGACTCCATCATCCTTCCTTTTATATGGAACTATAAAACACATAGAATTAAAAAAGAACACCTCTGTAAACAAACATCTGTTGGAGGGTTAACTCTACCTGACTTCAAGCTATACTACTGGGCTGCTGGGCTGCGTTCTGTCGCACATTGGTTGGAGGATGTTTCTTCACCTTTTAAAGGGATGGAGATGGAACGTGAAGACTGTTTACCATATTCAATTAGAGCAGTTATATTAGCACCTGTGAAGATCAATATAACATATTACAACAATAACCCTATCATTCACGACACTATTAGGATGTGGAAACAACTGAAAAAACAATTCAACCTCAATACGCTGTCCTCTCTGCTGCCAATAGCGGCCAATCCCACCTTCATCCCCTCCACTTTGGACGGAGCATTCAATCTGTGGAGGGAAATGGGGATAGGAAGTATCGGGGACCTCTACATTAGGGGCACATTCGCCTCTTTTCAGCAACTCCAGGAGAAATTTAAATTACCAAAGTATAATTTCTTCAGATATCTCCAGATTAGAAATTATGTCAAAACATATCTTCCCAATTTTGAGACACTAACTCCAAATGCTTTGGAGATCTCTATTACAATGTCTGCCAGGTCACATTCCAAGATTTCTCAATTATATGACACATTGTTGAGCATGGGCTCACCCAAAACAAACTCCCTGAAGGATAAATGGGAAACAGAGCTTGGAACCCAAATATCTCAACCTGTGTGGGAAGAATGCCTTGAACACATACGTAACTGTTCTATTAACACCCGACACTGTTTGATACAATTTAAAATTCTACACAGGCTGCACTACTCCAGGGCCAAGTTGCATAAAATATTCCCAGACGTATCGCCACTGTGCGAGAAATGCGAATGTGCGGAGGCTACCTTGTCACACAGCTATGCCCTATGTCATAAACTACAAAAATATTGGGGTGACATATTTAATTTCCTGTCTAAGATTCTGGAAGTCCAGATAATCCCAGATCCTGTTTTGATTATTTTGGGAATATCCAATGAGCTCTTAAAGCTTAATGTTGCTCAACGGCGTCTCCTGTCATATGGTGTTATAGCTGCTAAGAAGTTGATCCTTCTACATTGGAAGGGGAAGGAAGTGCTATCACTGGCTATCAGACCTGACCGATACCCTCCACCTGGAGAGGATCAGATTCACTCTAAAAGATAAACTGAGGGAGTTTGAAAAAACTTGGGAACCATTGGTCTCTTACCTTGACTCAATAACCGACTGACATGGCCAACAGCGTGGCACTCCTGGGGAAGACTGGGGTGGGGTTCACCCGGGGGATACCGGGGACTGGGAGGGGGGGGGGGGGGGGTGATGGGACTTGTCCTATATGTCTTGTGCATTATTATTATTGTGCTATGTTACTGTTTCTTTTGTTTTGATTATTTTTATTTCCATTATAAGATACTGTTACTATGCCTTTTTGTTGCTTATGTATGTGTCAGATTTTTTTTTTTTCTTAAAAGACACATGTACATCTCAGACCAAGTGCCTTGTTGAAAGAAATGTTTCACAATAAATATATTTGGGAAAAAAAAAAGAAATTCGGGTAAGGTTGTGTGTATCGCTCCAAATTAGACACACTGAATGAAAAATGTTTCAGAGTTCACAACACAATCCAAAGCTTTATTGTTTATAAAGAGGATCAGATAAACACAAATACATCATCACTCTTAAGAGAAGAGACTGAGGGTGTCGGATAAACAAAAATACATCATCACTCTTAAGAGAAGAGACTGAGGGAGTCAGTCTTCTTAAAACAGAAGATCAATACATATCACAACCATAAATACACAATCACTTGTAGAACTCAACCTCTACTCAACCCCTCACTAGTCTAACAACTTTCTATGAACCTAACACTTTAGGAGAGAGAGAGAGAGAGAGAGAGAGCACAAAAATATTTGAAATTATTTGTAAATGCTAAAATTACCCATTTGTGTGTGTGTGTGTGTGGGGGGGGGATGGGGTAAAAGAAACAGCAAGGAGGAATAGAGGAGAAAAACAAAAGAAGGTTATAGTCCAAACGTTTTGGGCGGGAAACAGAACAAAGGACGCCAACCGCCATCTTAGAGGGATCTGCCTATAAAGGGCTGTGAAGCAGGTGTAGCTCTTTTGGTTTGATTAGCACATTGGCTACTTCTGGTGGCCGGTGGAGGTATGGTGCTGTGGCAAACCCTTACAGTGTGTATGTTTGTGAAGGACAGAGAGAAAGTGTGTGTGTGAAGGAGTGAGTGTGTGTGTGTGTTGTGTAAGTTTGATCAGACGTGTGTGTATTATGATGTTCACTAGATCAGTGATAATGTCCAGTTGTGTGTAGACGAGAGTTACCATGGAGACTCAGGTGTTCCTGCAGGACACAGGAGGTTATTCTAGTTCACACACACACACACTGAGGAGTTAGGAAACAACCCAACCCCTGCATAGAGGGGCTGAGTGAATGTGGAGTTGAATGTGTGTAAGTGTGTGAGTGTGTGTGTGTGAGAGGAGACGCTGTAGAAGGACAGAGTGCCGGCGGGCCAGTCCACATACACTCCTACTCTGTTGGAGCTGGAGGGGACAGAGATGTCAGTTTCCTTATTATTGTGACAGACAGCGTATCTGTTATTAGAGCAGTAAAGACTCCAGGACTTTATATTCCATCCAAACCTACAGTCATAACTGTCTCCTTTCCTGCTGATTCCTTTATATGTCACTGCTATACTAACACGTCCACTCCACTCAGCCTCCCAGTAACAGCGTCCACACACACTCTCTCCACACACACTCTCTCTACTCAGCACATTCGCATATTGATCAAATCTGTCTGGATGATCAGGATACGTCTGCTGCTTCCCCCACGTCACCTTCCTGTTCCCCTCAGACAGAGAGAGACGTTTGTGTGCTGTGTTTGGGTCCAGTGTGAACTCACACACATCTGCACACAAGAACAGACATTAGAGGAGAGAACACACACAACTAGTGTGTGTGTGTGTTCATTATATTTAAACAGTGAACTTACATTTTCTTAGTCCTGATTTGATACTCATCATCCCTGTATGATCCACCCTAAAACACACACACACACACACACACACACACACACACACACACACACACACACACACACACAAACACATACACGCACACACGCACATACACAGTGATAAAATTCTTTAAAATCCTCTCTAATAAAATTGTTGGCCCTCTTATTCTCTCTCTCCTCATCTCTTTCTGTCTATCCCTTGATCTTTCTTTCCCTCCTTCTCCCCCTCTCCATCTCTCTCCAAGCATACACAGAAACACACTCACAGACATGCAGACATAAAAACACAAAATTCTCAGTTCTCTCTCTCTCTCTCTAACACACACACACACACACACACACACACACACACACACACACACACACACACACACACAGTATGTGGATTGAGAACTTTATCCTGACAAAGCCCTATAGGATGTAGTCCAAACATTGACTCCTCAACCACACTCACACTCAAGCCAACCACACTGACCGTAACACTCTTCACCCTTGGACACACACTCTAGAAATGGTGATGGACACAACTGTAAAGTTACTCCATCACATGGTGGATCTCCAACAACACAAAGCTCCACCCTCTGGCCTACACAATTCCACCCACTAACACAGTCGCTGTGACGACGGGTGTACAAAAACCAGTACACATCGCGTCAGAAAATGGAAAACAGGAGTAGATCCAAGTGCCGCCTAACACAAGCAGGATAATACGCCAGTAAACTAAGGCTGTGTGTACGTGACAAACACACACACGGGCAAAGAGACACCATGACAGAAAAATTAAACTGCACGCACAGTTTAAACTGCTTGCATAAAAAAAAATGTATTTTTCAAATACAATTACTCTTAAAAGCCGTTACCATTCTAATACAATCACGCTTGAATGTTAACGTAATTGCGTCAGTTAAAAGCGAAGTTGAACGTCATTCTTCGGTTGACAATGAGCAAGTTTCCCGACGCACAATGAGCAGGCTTATTCTATTTGCGTGAATAACATGAAATATTTAAAATTAATACAGGCATGTAGAAAAAAACAAGCTATAACCTAGATACAGGCCCGTAGCCAGCATTGTGATGGGGGCGGATCTTTTCACCCCAAAACTTCATGTGGCTCTCTACTCAATGCCCCCTAAATACACGACCCCTTTTTCAGCTCGGGAAAATGAAGTTTAGATCGCGACGGAGTAGTTTGTCAACGGGGGTGGCATCGCAATGGTTACCATCCATCGCGATGGTGGTTCATAAATGACACACCCCTAGTAACGGCGAGTCACAACAATTCAGCAGTGAATCACTACTGACTGCGCCTGTTAAGTCTAGGACTGACTCGGGTGCCACTAGTGGTGGTAGGAGGAGCGGCACCCAAGTCAGCCCTGACAGTAACACTCACTATAACACACTGCAGTACAGTTCACTATAACACTGACTCCCCTAAAACCAAACACTAGACAACAAAGACACTACAAACATATCACTGCACAGCAGAGTCTACAAACAGGATGAATTATTAATAGGGAGACCAGTCAGAAATACATAAAGAACAGATGATTATTGCCTTCAGTAGTTTAGTTACTCATGAACACACACTACAAACGTTACATACCTGAGTGTGTCCAGTCTGCAGTGTGGATCCTCCAGTCTAGCAGAGAGCAGCTTCACTCCTGACGCTCCTGGGTGGTTGTAGGTCAGATCCAGTTCTTTCAGGTGTGAGGGGTTTGAGCTCAGAGCTGAAGCCAGAGAAGAACAACCTTCCACTGTAACCAGACAACCAGACAGTCTGCAAGAGAGAGAGAGAGAGAGAGAGAGAGAGAGAGAGAGAGAGAGAGAGAGAGAGAGAGAGAGAGAGAGAGAGAGAGAGAGAGAGAGAGAGAGATGTGTTCACAGATCAGTCTGCATGGAGCAGCTAGAGAGGCTGGGAACTGTAGTGAAGGTTCCTCCACTCTCATCTCCAAGATGGCGTCCTCCGTGCAGACGGCTTTGTTCACTCTTCTCCACATCACTGCTGCTTGTGTTTATTTAGCTCTTATGTTTATTCTCACTCTTCAGAACTCTAGTGCACTATTAACCTACACCAGAAGAATGTAAAACTGGACTTGCACTGTGTGAGATGATGATGCCTGTAAAATCTTCTATATGTGACTGTGTGATATCATGTGTGATAACACTGTGACATTACTGCATCTCTGAATCAGAGGAAGATATTTCATTACATTTTATTTCATGTTTAGTACAGAGAAAGGACTAGTGATACTGCAGAGAAACAGTATAAGAAACCCAAGTGATGCAGACTAATATATGTGTGGGGTTTTAGGAGCTCTGTTTATGTCATTATAAACACGTATAAATAACAGTGCTATCATCTAGGAGTCTTCTCTTTAGGAAGCTGATTTCTGCTCTATTTGTAGAGGAACTGAACTCTACACCTTCAGTTCAGTTTATTATCACCTCCATCATTCATCTTCAGCATATACAGAAGTGAGATACTGTTCTCCACAGATCATAATGCTGACACACCACATACAGAAACAATCACTAACAGGTCCAAATTCCAATTTGTACAGCAAGAGGTTAAATTCCTGGGTAACTTGTTATCTGGTGCAGTTAAAATGCTAGCTAGCAGCAGGATTGCGGTTATTCAGACTATTCCAAAACCTAGGACCAAAAAGCAATTAATGTCATTTTTGGGGATGTGTTCATAATGCAGGGTCTTTATCCACGACTACGCATGCCTCGAGGCTCCATTGAATGCTATAGCTCTTGGACAGGGCCTACAGGCCCACAGTGCACTTAGTGCATTAGGCATTTAATGCATTAAAAACAGCGCTGCAGCAGCCCCCAACATTGGGCTTGCCTAATTATGAACTTCCCTTCACCCAAACAGTAGATGAGAAGCACGGGTGTATAACCTCGTTCCTGTTACAGCCGCATGGGACCTACTACTCCGTGAAGTTGGACCCTGTAGCAGCGGGCTTTCCACTCCGTCTCAGGGCGGTGGCGGCTGCTGAAAAGGCCGTAAACGCCTCACGCGACGTTGTGGGCTACAGCAACCTTAGACTGCTCGTCCCACGTGGAGTGGCCCAGTTGCTGCTAGAACAAAAGACAGCTCACATGACAGCAGCCCACTGGCAGAGATAGCACACTGTTTTGTTGGGCTTGCCCAACGTTACTGTTAAAAGGTGTACAACTCTTAACCCTGCAACTCTTTTGCCAACAGAGGATGACGGTGATCCACACTGCTGTGTGGCAGTGGCAGTAGTAGGCTGAGGTTTGCTCCCTGAGGCCGGACCTGGGGGAGATCCCTCTGGACGTATCGGCATCATGCGACACAGCAACGGGTAAAAATTGTGTGGGGTACGCAGTGGTTTCACAGCATAACACTATCAGGTCTGGCCCTTTGCCGGAACACTATTCAGCACAGGCAGCCGAATTAGTGACTCTAGCTGAGGCCTGCAGGGAGGCTACGGGTAAAACAATGACGATTTACACCGACAGCCGATATGCACTCGGGGTTGTGCACGACTTCGGGGCTATCTGGCGGCATAGGGGTTTCCTCACCTCCTCGGGAAAAATGATTACACACCACAAACTGATCGCTGAACTTCTTGATTCCATCCTCCTCCCGAAGCAAATAGCTGTGTGTAAATGTGACTCTCACACTAACACCTAAAACTCTGTTTCTCTAGGTAATGAGCGGGCTCATATGGTTGCAAAGCAAGTGGCCAGGCAGTCACTGGAACAGGATTTGGACACCATGTACACTATGTGTGCTGATAATGCTGTTGTTTCCCCCACGGCAGAGAGAAGGGAGCTGCAGTCGACGGCGGTCAGCTCTGAGCTGTCTGCTTGGCGGCGAGCAGGTGCGGAGCGAAAGGAGGGCGTGTGGATCGGACCCAATGGCATGCTGTGCCTTCCTCGCAGCATGTTGTTTCCTTTGTATGCTAGATTGTCCAAAGGGGGGGGATGTGTGATAGCATTGCGCAGCAGTGGTTTACAGAGGGTTTCATAAATTTCTCCCAGAAGTACTGTGAAAGATGCATGATATGTGCAACTAACAACATAGGGAGGGGAGTGAAGGCGCTTCAATCAATCAATCAATCAAATTTTATTTATATAGAGCTTTTTACAACAGTTGTTGTCACAAAGCAGCTTTACAAGTGCCGAGTCCTAGCCCCCAGTGAGCAAGCCAAAGGCGACAGTGGCAAGGAAAAACTCCCTAGTTTCAGAGCGCTCACCCAGCAGTGTGCCTGTATGCACACTGACGGTGACTTTTTTGTTAACGTTTCATAAAAAAATTAATAAGCAAATAAATAAATAAAAGCTGAATAAAGCCAACCTACCAAGTTTATTCATTTATCTGAGTGTTTTAGGTTTTTACTTTGAAGTGAAAAAAAGTCCTGAATGAGAATGGGATCCCGTTTAAGGTGCTCTAGATTAAAAAAAAACCCTGATAACATTCGTGCCAAGGCTGAAAAGGTTGAAGGTGAAGTTGTAAACTCTTGTCGTTTGATACCCTACCCTGTGCTTTAGCCCATGTTAGAAACCTTTTGTGACTCAATAAAACACGTGAACCCTTTTTACACTCATTTTCGCCGCTGATGTTATTTATTGGTTCATTAAGACGTAATGGATTTGACCAGGGCCTGAAATTCATTTTTCAATGATACTTCTAATGAACCTAAATACAGGTCTTGCTGTGCTTCAACAAGATTATATTATATAATATATATATATACACACACACACACACACACAATATATATACAATATATATACACATTGTAACTTGTCTCGGTTTTCTCTACCCTGATCTGTCCTCTCCTTGGTCTTTCTTTTCTAAAAAAAAAAAAAAAAAAAAAAAAAAAAAACATTCCGACTGCTCTCTTGGAGGGCCAAGCTGAAATTAGCATACATTGGTTAGGCTGGTTATAACTTAATTTTACGTCTGTTTTGTGTGCTGAAATGTGTCATCACATAACAATCAGCTGACTGGGCATCAGGCAGAAATTTATGCATTGCAGTAATCCAGGGTTGCCAACTCTCGTGAGACACACGCATTTGACCGTCTTCACACGCACAAACGCCATACATCCGATTTCTCACGCTAAAAAAATCTAGTTTATTTATCTCTTATCTACATCTATGATTCAATGAGTTACTAGTTCGCTCTGGAGCCACTAGTTCGCTTATATCGCTCTGATATAATACTTAATGTGTCCATTTTACACCCCCCCCAACAATTTACACACGCACCCCCCCCCCCCCCCCCCCCCGGCCAATATTTTACACACACGCCTCCACCCCCCTCCCTCCTAAAATCAAATCTCACTCAAAGTGATAAAGTTGGCAACCCTGGTAATCTGTTTTTTTTGCCCTTCTCCTCCGTTATTGACCACCTCTTTCAGATCAGCCTCACGCTTTCTTTTCAGTGCTGCTGTATGAGAGACACTAGCCGAGTGGCGACTTAGGGAGGCAGAGATGGCACTTCATCCTATAGAAATTTACTTTCATTCCAGCAAATGCAAACACTGTCTCTAGGTAGGGCCAGGGTAGTCTCCTTCCTCAAACACTGTCTCTAGGTAGGGCCAGGGTGGTCTCCTTCCTCAAACACTGTCTCTAGGTAGGGCCAGGGTGGTCTCCTTCCTCAAACACTGTCTCTACGTAGGGCCAGGGTGGTCTCCTTCCTCAAACACTGTCTCTAGGTAGGGCCAGGGTGGTCTCCTTCCTCACCCTTACCGCCAAGATCACTCGATTTTGAAGGTGTGGAAGGTGCAATATATGGACATTAAAACGCCAACAAGCTTATTATGCAGCACTTATGCAGCTATTCTGCTGTTACCAAACACAATACCACCTCTTTTAATGCACACAGGTATTGCGCAATAGCGCACGAGAAACACACACGAGTCACACAACGTGCAGACTTAGACAACGACGAGCACAGGACACTGCGCGAGCGCACATTAAATAGACAAACCACATTAACCCCAGGTGATTACGAGACGATTCACAGGTGAGACGGATTATCACATGACATAGCCATCACCACGAAATATCCACAGACGCAGACGATGCACGTAGACTACGTAAACACACGCCCAAAAGGGAGGGGCCGGGGTCCTCAACGTGACACACAACAGCAAACAAGATTGTTAATAGAAACAAGGTTGTTATTTATAGACAACACTGTTTCTTGTGCTCCCAGTTTTGGTTGACCAGTAATATTAGGAACATTATCTTGAATTAGGAACATTATTATAGGGCTTTATCCCTCATACTCAGAGCCAGAGTGGCTAATCAGGAGATTCGGGAGGATTCCCGATGGGCCGGCTCATGTCAATCTCTAGTTTGGGCCGATTGGGAGGGAAAAATAATTTTGTGCTGGATTTGGCCATGAAACTCCCGGGCTGAAAAAGTGGCCTACTATGGCTCTGGCTCATACTTATTATTATAGTGCTTAAAAAGCACTATATTGTTATCATATTATTATATTGTTTATTACAGACCTCTCATCTTTTTAAGAGGAAGGGAGGAACTTGCACAATTGGTGACTAACTAAATACTTTTTTCCACCACTGTATAAAGGTTTAAGTGTTCACTATTGCCAGATGGGGGTGAGAGTCATTTTCTGTCTTGGAGTGATTACTCTTGGTTTTGTCTAGTCAGACAGCAGGACATCACACTGTATTTTGAAGGCAAGTTTGGGGAGGAGCTTGTGTTGGGTTTGTTTATTATTGTGGCTTTTGCTCCCCATGAAGAGAGACATGGCATATTCTGTTACTTCTTAAAATAGTGGTGGCAGTAAACCTCTCTCTCTCTCTCTCTCTCTCTCTCTCTCTCTCTCTCCCACCTAATGATGTCTACTGCCCAGATGGTGTAACTAAAATAACACCATCTGAAGATGAATTACTCCTACACTTACATTTTGTCTAACTAGGGAGATTGAGTGCAACCATTTATTAAATCAGCCAAGATTACTAGTAAAATTATTAATGACTGTAAATATGTAAAGAAGAAGACATGCTGACTTATAAAATTACACTACAGTGCCTTCACAGATTAACATGTCCATTCAAGAATTAATTCACAGAAATCTCACCTGAGTGTCTCCAGTTTACAGTGTGAACTCTTCAGTCCAGCAGAGAGCTGCTCCACTCCTGAATCCTGCAGGTTGTTGTTATTAAGGTCCAGATGTTTCAGGGAGGATATTTCTGTTTGTAGAGCAGGTGTGAGAGATTTGCAAGACTCCACAGTGAGATGACAGCCAGCTAGTCTGCAAAGGAGGAGTAAATAAAATAGTTCAGTTCAGTTAAAACAGAAGATTTGAAATCACACAGAAAGAGATTCTGCAGATGATGAAAATATTCAGGCCTTTAAAAGTGTAGCACTGGTGATAGAGAAGATGCAAGAGCACGTTTGCCTCTCAGCACTGGGGTCTTGGGTTTTACATTTATGGAATTTGGCAGACACCTTTATCCAGAGCGACTTACATTTTTTAACTCATTTTTATTGAGGTTTTGCTCAGGGGCAGCTCAGTCATGGCATCAGGTCTGGGAATCAAACCCACGACCCTCCGGTCACAAGACCAGTTCCCTAACCACCAGGCCATGACTGGAATTTTGATCATATTGGTCTCAGCAACACAGTCAGCAGTTTGTTCACTGTTTACATTTACATTTACGGCATTTGGCAGACGCCCTTATCTAGAGCGACTTACATTTTATATAATTTTTATACAAGTGAGCAATTGAGGATTAAGGGCCTTGCTCAGGGGCACCTCAGTCATGGCCTCAGGTCTAGGAATCGACCTCACGACCATCTGGTCACAAGACCAGTTCCCTATCACCAGGCCATGACTGCCCTGTTTACGGAGTATGACTAGAAAAAAAAATTAAGAATGTATTAACTGAAATCTCACCTGAGTGTCTCCAGTTTACAGTGTGAACTCTTCAGTCCAGCAGAGAGCTGCTCCACTACTGAATCCTGCAGGTTGTTGTTATTAAGGTCCAGATGTTTCAGGGAGTTTTCTTTTTGTAGATTTGATGTGAGATATTCACAAGACTTCACAGTGAGATCACACCCAGCTAATCTGTAAATGAGTAAATACAGTACAGAGTGCAGTTCAGTCAGAGGATGTGGAATCACAAGAACAGTGTGATGATGTAGATGAGGAAATATTGAGATGTTTAATGTTATTGGTGTAGATAGTATGATACAATTCTCACTCAAACACAAGAGAGGTCAATTTTCTGGTAAGAAAAGTTTAATGAGGGCAAAAGAGTAATCCATAAGAACGAGGTCAAAACCAGGCAGGCAGAAATAAACCAAGCAGAGGTACAACAGGACGTGGTAAAAGGGATGTGAATGTGTTCATGCACAACACTGATACTGGAACATGACAAACCACAAGAGTGGCAATACTTCACAATGAATGCTGGGTGAAGCAGATCTAAATAAGACATCAACTAATACAATGAGGAGCAAGTGAGGTAGTATCCATGGTGATCTCAGTACTCTGAGGAGGAGGACCTCTAGTGGTGATAGAGGGAGTTGCTGACAATATTAAGTTATCCACATAACCAAACAGTGATGTAACAGTGATATATGATGGTTCTGTAACCAGATCAGTTCCACCATCTTTCGCCTTAGGATGTCATATTTCTGCAGTACTAGGTGTTGATAAATTACTTGATAAAGTAATTAATGCAATACAGATGAATAAAGATTCTATTATAGTATTAAATTCTTCAAGAGATGATAGTGCTTTCACACCTTAACATTTCCATTCAATAATTAATTCACAGAAATCTCACCTGAGTGTCTCCAGTTTACAGTGTGAATTCTTCAGTCCATCAGAGAGCTGCTCCACTCCTGAATCCTGCAGGTTATTATTGTTATTAAGGTCCAGAAGTTTCAGGGAAGAATTTTCTGTTTGTAGAGCAGATGTGAGATATTCACAAGACTTCTCAGAGAGATAACAGCCAGTTAACCTGAAAAGGAGAAAATTCAGAGCAGAATGTATTTCAGTCAGAGGATGTAGAATCACAGAAAATGTTTTATGAAGCAGATACAATTTTAGTAAAAATATGACTGGAAACATTTAAAGAAGAGGATGTACTAGCCCTTGTAAAACTGTCCTAATTCCATTTGTAGTTTAACTGTCATGTTGGCTGCACCCAACTGCTCCATCAGGCTGGACTGTGCGTGTGTGTGTGTTTATCAGTGTTATCTGTGCATGTATGTGTGTGTTCATCAGTGTTATCTATGTGTGTGTGTGTGTATTTGTGTGCCTTCCTCAGTGTTATATTTCACCTGTTCCTTTTCTCATCAATGGTATATGTTGCACATGTGTGTTCTTAACGTTGTTATATTTAAGTTTGTGTGTCTGTGTGTGTGTGTGTGTGTGTGTGTGTGTGTGTGTGTGTGTGTGTGTGGTGTTTATTGTCTTTGTCTTGACCCAGTTCTGCTAGTGTTTTGTGTGTTGTGTTCCCTGTGTAAAATAAATCTTCTTAACTCGAAGCTTGTGTCTCAGCATCCTACCTCATCCCTCTCTGTGTTATATTAACATTTATATTCAAGAATGAATTCACATAAACTCACCTGAGTGTCTCCAGTTTACAGTGTGAACTCTTCAGTCCAGCAGAGAGCTGCTCCACTCCTGAATCCTGCAGGTTGCTGTAACTAAAGTCCAGCTCTTTCAGGGAAGAGTTTTTTGTTTGTACAGCTGAGGTGAGATATTTGCAAGACAACACGGTGAGATTACATCCAGATAATCTGCAAAAAGGAATAAATACAGTACAGTTCAGTCTGACATCCAGTCACACAGGTATAAATGTCAGAAGAAGAAAAAAATATTTCAGATCTTTGACATTTGTATTGTGTCTTTCTCTTTTATTAGATTTTATTATTATGGGTTTCTTCAGTGACTGCACTTCTAGTCATTTTAGTTTTGGATATAATTAGACCAGTGGGTGTGGTCCTGCATGTATTGATACTGTCACAGTCCGTACCTGACTCCTCCCTCAGAGCTGTCTGTGTGTGTTTGTAGGTGTGGTTCTGTGTGTTTGTGTGTGTGTGGTTATATGTGTGGGTGTGGTTTTGTGTGTGTGTGTGTGTTTGTGGGTGTATTTCTGTGTGTGGGTGTGGTTTTGTGTGTGTGGTTCTGTGCGGGGTTATGGTTCTGTGTTTGTCTGTGTGTTTGTGGGTGTGGTTCTGTGTGTGTGTTTGTTGGTGGGGTTCTGTGTGTGTGTGTGTGTGTGTTCCGGTAAAGGAGTTTTATTTTGAATTTTTAAGAAGAAACACAGACCTTTGTGAAACTGTCCTACAATGTGTTCAAATGAATTCATGAATAAAATTCTTGCATTGAATTAATTATTGCATGGTTCATCAGCTCTGCTTATTCAAGAATGAACTCACAATAAACTCTGTAGAGCAGACTGTAGCTCCGCCCTCTGGCCTACACAGTTCCACCCACTAACACTGTCACACTCACTACAACACACTGCAGTACAGTTCACTATAACACTGACTCCCCAACTCACCCTAAAACCAAACACTAGACAACAAATACACTACAAACATATCACTGCACAGCAGAGTCTACAAACAGGATGAATTATTAACACTAGAAGCGCCGCGCCTCATTTACATACTTATACCTAGAAGCGCGGAGGGCCGGTCATCTGACCGATTTCACCACCTCCTACTAGCGCCGTGTTGTTTTCACCTACTTAAAGCGCGCCTCGGGCGGTCAAAAGACCACTGAGTCTTTACACAGGGGAGCTGGTACTGACACACAATTAACGCTAGATGGCGTTTTGCACAAAAGGAAGAATGAGCCGCCCAAACAAAATATTCGTAATGGTGACATTTGCACGTAACGTCAATATGTTAACAAATTAATGTGACTAAACCTTTTAGAATCAGTGCCTTGTGACCTTGTTCTCAGTAGCTTTCCCATTGTCAGTTTTGTTTAGTTTCATATTGCATTTCCTGGTTTGTGCGAAAACGTAAATGCAAAATATAGTTTCAGTTTTGTTTCTTGGTTAGTGTAATAGTTTGCTTGGTTAGTGTAATAGTTTGCTTATTTGTCTGTGTGTTATTCTGTTGGCATACATGTCACTATATTATCATGTTCGTTCGCCACACCACTAACCCACTGGCCCGCACCCCCACTGTGAAGCGTTCACGTCTTTTGTCTTGCTAATGAAACAGACTGCGCTGCAGCCTTCCACCCCCACATCCACAAAAAGCTTGTTCGATACTCAGAGTAGCAAAGTGAAGCCCGTAGACCGAGCTAAAGCAAGTTTGTTTGTATACTCAATGTTACGCCATTTCAAGTTTTAATGTCTAAAAGTTGTGTATGTTAGTGAATTGTAGGCTATGGTGAACATAACAAATCTACAAATAAATGTCTATAATGTTTTGTAGGCAAAATAATTACAAAAATATCATTATAAAAGGTAGGCTATGTACCTTTGCGTAACAAAACGCAAAATTATTAAAATGATACGGATGGCTTCACGAATATAGTTGCCTCTGTCCTCTCTAATGTTCACTTTTTTATCTTGCCGTATTGTGTTGCCGTTTCAAATGAGGTGTTTGATCGATGAATAGCCGATGTGTGATCCCACGTCCTAACGACCGTGTTATCACCGAGCGTTATCACCATTCGGTGATTTATATGTATCGTATATTGCATAAGTTTCGTTCCCCACCTCAAATTAAGTTCCATTTATGTAGTGAATTGTGAACTTGAGAATAAACCTCCGCCGCTGTGGTTAATGTTCATGCACTGTTTGAACAATATTTATTAATTACAGCCAGGTTTTGGAGGTTGTAGAACACAGCTACAGGCCAACAACGGGTGCATCCCGTCTCTCTTTAGCGTATATTGCATAAGTTTCGTTCACCACCTCAAATTAAGTTCCATTTATGTAGTGAATTGTGAACTTGAGAATAAACCTCCACCGCTGTGGTTAATGTTCATGCACTGTTTGAACAATATTTATTAATTACAGCCAGGTTTTGGAGGTTGTAGAACACAGCTACAGGCCAACAACGGGTGCATCCCGTCTCTCTTTAGCGTATATTGCATAAGTTTCGTTCACCACCTCAAATTAAGTTCCCTTTGTTTTGATTTGTGTGTCAGCTTCACACAACTCAACATTCAAAACACAGCTTAGGTGCAGTCTTTGCACATTTGCCACAGACCAGTCGCTTACATGTCTGGCAGATGTCATACGTTTTGTTCCCTGAACATCTGCCGACTTGGCATTGTTTTCTTTTTGAGGGCGGGCAAGGAGCTTCAGGTAAAATTCGCTTTTGTGCCAGCGAATGTGAGAGACCAGTCAGAAATACATAAGAAACAGATGATTATGGCCTTCAGTAGTTTAGTTACTCGTGAACTCTAGGACACACACACACACACACACACACACACACACACACACACACACACACACACACACTACTTACCTGAGTGTCTCCAGTTGACAGTGTGAACTCTTCAGTCCAGCAGAGAGCTGCTCCACTCCTGAATCCTGCAGGTTGCTATAACTGAAGTCCAGCTCTTTCAGGGAGGAGTTTTCTGTTTGTAGAGGTGATGCGAGTGATTTGCAAAACTCCTCAGTGATGTTACAGCCAGTTAATCTGCAAAGGAGGAGTAAACACAAAACTCTTAAATCAAAGTAGACCTGGGAATTCTGTGTTTTTGACTGTCTGCATGACAAATCATCAATTACTGTACTGTTAGTTGTAGAAAAAGAAGGTCAGTGTAGCACTAGTTGTCTCGTAGCCAGCAAAAATGAACATCATTGACTGGGACAGGATCTCATGATCATTCAGGCCTACAGAGATCACACACACACACACACACACACACACACACACACACACACACACACACACACACACACACACACACGTTGTGTCAAAACTGTCAACAAGTATAAATACTGTATATTAAAATGTTGAAACTGGACTTCCGGTGCGACTGCAGGACGATGGCTGCATAAACCACTAGCTCTCATATACCAAATGGGAAAAAGACTCCCCAGATTCACTTTCTACTCGAATACAAGCTTTCTACACAGCAATGGAAAGGGGAGAAAAAACGCGAAATCGGAGAAAGACCAAAAACATCGAAAAACAATTGGATAAAGAAGACGAGGGAAATATGTCAGAGGTAGACGATAATGGTGCCGACGGTGAGCACATGGAAACTGAAGCGGCGGTGGCAATTCGCTCGGGGCTTAGAGACGTTGCCAGAGAAATACAAAGTCTGAAAACTGAACTACGATCTGACCTAGCTTCATTCAAAAAGTGGTATTCAAGAAAGAAATGAAAGAAGAACTTGAAAATTTAAAGCAAGACATCAACCAAAGACTTGCAGAAACCGCTAAAGAGCTAGCCACACAAGCTACAAGAATCGCTGAAACAGAGCAAAGGGTAAGCGAAACCGAAACCTGGAGCATGGAGGCTAACGAGGCTCTTCTAGAAGTACTAAAGCAACAGAGAGCTTTACAAGAGAAGCTGACAGATCAAGAAGGCAGAAGCAGACGAAATAATATCCGTATTTTTGGCCTACCAGAAAACGCGGAGGGGTCATCGGTGCCCCTGTTTGTGGAGCAACTGCTGAGAGCCGAACTCGCTCTACCCAATGAAACAGAGCTGCACATCCAGCGGGCACACAGAGCCTTAGCGCCGAGGCCGAAACCCGACCAACTGCCGAGAGCCATAGTTGTGAACTTTCTCCACTACACCGTAAAGGAGACTGTTCTAAAGAAAGCTTGGCAGATCCAGTATCAGGGCCGCATGCTATTTTTTGATCACGACTATGCTACGGAAGTTAATCAGAAACGCAAGGAATATATCAGGATAAAAAAAGTCCTGAAAGAAAAGGGCATTCGCTTCCAGACACCCCTGACCAAGATGCGGATCCACTGGGAGGGTGGACCGAGGACGTACGGGAGCGCGAGAGAGGCGGCGGAGGACCTGAGAAGGAGAGGGATCGAAGTCGAGGTTCCGAGTAGCGGCACGGCCGCGGTGGGAGCGGAGGAGCGGCTTCGGAGAGTGCTACCGTGGCAGCGGGCTGGAAACTACATGGACTCAACTGCCGAGCGAGCGAAATTAAAGCTACAAGAATTTCAAAGGAAATAATTGGCATCGCCGTGAACACAGGTTTGCTTATAGAGGCTAGGTAAGCGCAAAACAAAAGAATGGAAAAGAACGGATGGCGAACTTCTCTGACTGACATACATTAAGACACATTTAGTTTACTCCGTTTAAAGTTTAATGGTCTACTTTAGTTCATAATCTAATGTTTGGTTGAGAGCCTTTTTAGGCAAGTTGTGTTGGACATTATCTGAGTGTGCAAGAGTCCGTGGCTGAAAAGCCTATCTCTTGCTACTAGAGAGGGGCCCTTATGTTTGGTGAGACTTTCCCCTCGACCCACGGGAACGACGTGGGAGGTGTTCAATAGAAACACCCACTTTCGGAAGTCAGTTAATTTACATCTTTTGTTTTTCCCCACTTTCTTGTTTCTCCTTTTAACTATGCTTAATGTCAAAATACTTTGTTAGTGAGTGTGGTCCGCAGGGTAATAATGATCGATATAAATCATTTTTGGAAACAACATGAATACTATAAAGCTGGTGTCTGTGACGATGGGGTCGTGGCGAAGGATGAGACACTGAATCCTCCTTTAGACTGACGTCACTTTTATTTTAAATAGTAATTGCGCAATAGCGCACACGGAACACGTATACACACACTGAGACGTGTAGACTTTAGACAACGACGAGCACAGGACACTGCGCGAGCGCACATTAAATAGACAGACCACATTAGCCCCATGTGATTACGAGACGATTCACAGGTGAGACACATTATTCACACAACAAAGCTATCACCACGGAGTTCCGAAAACGCAGACAGAGCACGTGGACAACGTTTACACACGCCCAAAAGGGAGGGGCCGGGGTCCTCAACGTGACAGACGCCCCCTCCAAGGGCACTACCCGTCCCGGGGTGCCAACAGGACCGAGTGCCCCGAACCCACGACGATGGGCGGATCCGACGCGCTCAGTCCTGCGTCTGGGAGGTGACTGCCCTCGGGGAAGCGTCCGCCACGGACCGCCTAGAATACCCTCCCTGGGAACATAGGGGAAAAGACGTTAGACACGTTACACGGGACATTCACAAACACGCACACAGGCACATTGACACATAGAGGAACGAATGGGAAAAATGGGTTAGGAATACAGACGGGAAGACTGACGAACACAGGCACACACACACATGAAACAGGCGCCAGGCTGCGCGCCAGAAGGAGAGCGATGAGGGGAGTGAGATCGGGAGCCACTGGTGCTGCAGGCGCTGCGGTGGGCGGTGCTCCTCCTGCCCTTGCTGCAAACCCTCCACCGGGCGCAGCGCGGTTGGCCGACGTGGCAGGTGCAGCGCGGTTGGCCGACGCGGCAGGTGCAGCGCGGTTGGTCCCAACCCTCGGTGGGCCGTACGGGAAACCCTCCTCGCCCGTGGATCTCCCTCCGGACCTGGCAGTGGGAGTGGCCTCCTCCGCTTCCATCACCTCGTCACTGCCACGGCTCCAGCTCATGGGCTGTCCCGAGCTGCCACCCCGGGAAGAGTCCATGTCGCTGGCTGGGGAGAGCTCGGGGGATGAACCCGCCTCTGGACTCCTCCTCCTCTTCGCCGTCCCGGCGGACAGTTCCGAGGGGGAAGGGCTCTCCTCCTCCTCCGTGTAGGAGCCCTCGGACGGAGGGTACTCCCCATTCTCCTCCTCCTCCCCACCGTCTTCCTCGGGGCATGCGGAGCAGTCCGACGGGGAGGGGTACTCCTCCTCGTCACACTCTTGCTCCTCGCCCTCTTCCTCGCCCTCCTCGACGGGGGGAGAGGGAACTACGGGCGGAGGGAGGTAGTCCTCTTCCTCTGACTCCTCCTCCTCCTCTTCACCGTAGTCGACGGTGGAGACATCGTCTAGCGACGGAGGGTAGGCTTCCTCCCCCTCCCCACCGTAGTCGACGGTGGAGGCTTCGCCTAGAGACGGAGGATAGTCCTCTTCCTCCTCCTCCTCGCTTGGCGAATCCTCATCCCCAAACTCGCTCTCTGGAGTGCTCTCTGTCGAGCAAAGCACGAACGCCCCCATCCTCAGAGGCGAGGGTTCGCGGGAAGGAGAGGGGTGTCGCTCTCGCCATATCCGCCGTGCCTGCTCGAGGAAGTTGTCCGCTATCTCGGGGACGGAGGATTCCCGAGCCATGCGCAGCATATAGGCGCATAGCGGGTCCTGCTCCATGAGCTCGGGGTTGGCGGTGGCTTGGCAGCGCTGGCCAGGAGAAGAGGCGCGATGGCGCCGCTTGCTGGCTCGATTGCCCCTCTTCGGTCGGGTGGCATAGCCCGGCATAGTGTCTCACACGGCTCGTCGTTATGTGACGATGGGGTCGTGGCGAAGGATGAGACACTGAATCCTCCTTTAGACTGACGTCACTTTTATTTTAAATAGTAATTGCGCAATAGCGCACACGGAACACGTATACACACACTGAGACGTGTAGACTTTAGACAACGACGAGCACAGGACACTGCGCGAGCGCACATTAAATAGACAGACCACATTAGCCCCATGTGATTACGAGACGATTCACAGGTGAGACACATTATTCACACAACAAAGCTATCACCACGGAGTTCCGAAAACGCAGACAGAGCACGTGGACAACGTTTACACACGCCCAAAAGGGAGGGGCCGGGGTCCTCAACGTGACAGTGTCATTGAATGTAAACGGGATGAATAACCCTATCAAAAGAAGCAAAGTAATTATTAAAAAGAAAAAGCTCCAGGCTCATATTATATTTTTGCAGGAGACACACTTAGCAAAAGAGGAACACGAAAAGTGGAAGAAACTTGGTTTTAGAAATACCTTCTATAGTTCACATAGGCAGAGCCACACGAGGGGTGTAGCGATACTTATTAAAAACTCTGTCACATTTGAATGCTCAAAAGAAATTATTGACAAGGAAGGGAGATATGTTATTGTTAAAGGAGATTTAGAACATGAAAAAGTGACACTGATTAATATATATGCCCCACCAGACTGTGATAAAGGCTTTTTTAAATCCATGTTTAGAATGATTGCTTCAGAGTCAGAGGGTCTTCTGATCTGTGGGGGGGATTTAAATATTGTACTAAATCATAATCTAGATACCACAAGCCTTATTAGAAACAAGACGTACATAACCAAATTAATGAATACTTTTTTAAAAGAACAAGGAATAGTAGATGTCTGGAGAGAATTTCATCCAACGGAAAAAGACTATACTCATTCCTACCCACATAAAACACACTCAAGAATTGATTATATTTTTATGAATAGCTGGGAATTGCACAGGTTACAGTACATCTCGATATACATATTGGTAGTCAACCAAAAAATACTGTATGGAGATTGAATATAGGCATTTTAAATGACAAAACAATAACTGAACAAATTAAAACTGAAATAAGGAGATATATTGAGGAAAACGATACAGGAGAATCAGACCCAATAATCTTATGGGATGCATTAAAAGCAGTTATCCGGGGGAAGTTGATTGCCCTTACCTCACATAAAAAAAAAATCAAACAAGAAACATATCTTAAATTGGCTGAGAGATTAAGAAGCTTAGAACGACAGTATCAAAACACCCACGAAATACAATTTTTACAGCAAAAGGAGACCACCCAAAAAGAATTAGACCATATCTTGAGAGGAGAGGTAGAGAAAAAGCTAAGATTTCTAAAACAGACTTATTATGAGTCAGGTCCTAAGGCCACTAAGCTACTGGCAAACCAAATACGTAAAAAACAGGCTATAAATACAATATATAAGGTTAAGGACCCTTGTTCGAATACATCATTACATAATCCAGAGGAAATAGAGAATGTGTTTAAGGATTATTATAAAACTTTGTATACCCAACCATTTTCCCCTAGTGAGTCTGAGATAAGACAATTCCTCAATTCTCTCGATTTACCATCTATTGGAGAAATACAAAATGAACAGCTTATGGCAAGCATTACTGAAAAAGAAGTACGTGAAGCAATATCTAGACTTAAAGCCAATAAATCTCCAGGTAGTGGTGGCTTTCCAGCCGAATGGTATAGAACATTTAAAGAAGAATTAACCCCCCTACTTGTCTCCTCTTTTAACTGGACCCTTGGAAAAGGGCAGTTACCACCATCTTGGAATGATGCAATAATATCATTAATTCCCAAGGATGGCAAAGATCCAGAACATTGCAGCAATTACCGACCTATATCAGTCCTCAATATAGAATATAAGATTTATACCTCCATTATTGCAAAAAGATATATGACCTTTATGCCAGGCTTAATTGACGAAGACCAAACAGGCTTCATTATAGGTCGCCAAACACAAGACAATATCAGAAGAACTCTTCATGTCATGGAGTCAATACAAAAGACCAGAGAGAGTGCAATGTTGATAAGTCTCGATGCCGAAAAGGCTTTTGATAGTGTCAATTGGAATTTTCTGTAACTAGTACTGGAATGATTTGGTTTTAGCAAAGACTCAGTCAACTGCATCAAAACTATATATCAAAACCCAACTGCTAGAATAAAAATTAATGGCAGTCTAACAGAAAAGATTATTCTTAAAAGAGGCACTCGACAGGGGTGTGGCTTGTCACCGCTTCTTTTCTCCATATATATCGAACCCCTGGCGCAAGCTATACGTCAGAGTAAAGAATTACAGGGAATCACCATAAAAGGACAAATGCATACTATTAGTCTGTTCGCAGATGATATTATAGTTTACTTGAGGAATCCTAATACGTGCTTTCCAAATCTGATGGAATTGCTAAATAGATATGGAAGATACTCAGGCTACAGAGTGAATGTCAATAAAACACAAATTCTGGCCTTCAACTACACTCCCTCCCAAGAAATCCAAAAGATGTTTCAGCTGATATGGAACGCAGATACAATAAAATATCTTGGGGTAGTTCTTACAAAGCAATCCTCCCAGCTTTTCAAAGCAAATTTTGACCAGATTCATTCACAGATTAAAAGAGATTTAGAAATTTGGTCCATCTTACCACTAGATTTTAGTTCTAGAATTGAAATAATTAAAATGAATGTTGTTCCCAGACTCCTATACCTGTTTTACTCCCTCCCCCTGAAAATACCACAGGAAAGGTTCCAAATTTGGGATAAAATGATCTCCAGATTTATATGGAATGGTAGGAGGCCAAGAATAAAATACTCTACACTACAGCTACCCAAGGACAAAGGTGGACTGTCATTACCTAATCTTAAAGATTATTATCAAGCAACTCAGCTAGGACCGATACTTAAATGGTGTGATGAGAGCTACTGTGCAAGGTGGAAAGACATTGAAAAGACAGTATTACAGTTCCCAATCCAGTCCCTTGTTGGCGATATGAAACTTATAAAGAAATTACAAGGCTCAATAGACCCAATCACAGCCCATACATTAGATATGTGGACAGACCTAATTAAAAAATACAAATTAGGACAAGAAATGCAATTGCTAAATTGGCCTGCCTATGATGAGAGATTCAAACCAAGTCAGACAGACCACACTTTTAAGCAATGGACAATAAATGGAGTCACCGCAATCTGTACAGTCGTCAAGAATGGAAATATAATGAGCTTTCAAGACCTAAAACAAAATTATGGCCTGGAAAATAGAGACTTTTTCAGATATTTACAATTAAGGAACTATTTCACAATGGAACTACAAGGCAAACAAATTCCAAAGACTTTGAGTACAATCATTGATGCAGTGGTAAAGACATATAGTGGAATAAAACTTAGGGTGACCTCTCATCTCTACCAAAGTCTAAGAGAATGTAGTGCTTCCTCCACTATGTATATTAAAGCTAAGTGGGGAAAGGAGCTTAATATTAATATCACGGAGGAAGAATGGACTGAAATGTGTGAAACGCAACACACTACAACTAATTCAAGAATATGGAAAGAATTTGGGTGGAAAAATTTGACTCGCTATTTCATAACGCCTCAAATAAAGAGCAAACAAATTGGGCAACACCAACCATGCTGGAGGATGTGTGCAAATACAGTGGCCAATCATGCACATATTTTTTGGGAATGTAATAAAATACAGCCATTTTGGGAGAAAATAAATGATAGTATCAAAGACATTCTAGAGCAGGGGTGGCCAACCCGTCATAGACCAAGAGCCACTTTTCTTACTGTGTTACGGCAAAGAGCCACATCGTACATGGGCGAGTGTAGATTGTTGAGCGGGGGGGGGGGGGGGGGGTGGCGAGTGTAAATTATTAGCTGTGAAGACAGTCAAATGCGTGTTTTCCACTACGCCGGTTTTAAAAGTATTAGCGGCTCGCTAGGCTTGTAAACTAACCGCGCACCACGAAAATGTAGCAGTGTGTCACCCCGTTTGTGCAGGTGAGCCCGCGGACCGGCTGGGGAGTCGCATGAAACCAGGCAAAGAGCCACATTCGGCTCGCGAGCTGCGGGTTGGCCACCCCTGTTCTAGAGTACTCGATTCCGAAAACATCTAAAGTAATGTACCTTGGTAATATAAATAATTATATCCTAGATGGTGACAGATATCTAACTAAGATCCTACTGATAGCAAGCAAAAAAGTAATAACACGAAATTGGTATAAGACTGATCCTCCCACTTTGGAACAGTGGAGAGAAACTGTTAGACAAATCTATGTACTAGAAGAAATGACCTTCAGGCTTCGATTGAGGGAAGTAGCATTTTCTAAGAATTGGAAAAAATGGAAAATATATGACACCACAGAGTTAGATAAGAATGAATAGGTTTGAATACAAGAAACTGCCGACCCATACTTACTATTCTAATTAACATTAATCACCCCCCCCTTTATATTTATTTATTTATTTATATTTTATTTTTCTTCCCCTCCCTGCCCCCTCCCCCTCCTGATTTAATATTGTGGATATCACTGAAGATACTATAATTATGAGACAATTGTGTTTTCAAATTTATTTGTAATGAATAATACTGTTATGTTTGTACTTTGATGTGTATTGTTGAATGTTGTGAAAAATATAAATAAACATTTAAGTATAAAAAAAAAAGAACAGCACTCAGTCTCTCTCTTAGGGAGATTGGCTACACCTGCTGCTCATTGCCACACCCTTATTCCTGCTATTTATACGCCTGCCTCTCTCTCTCCCGGGTTGTGAAGTATTGCCGACTATGGTGCGTACTGAGCGTTCTCTCTCCGTGATTGTCTCTCTGTGTTCTGACCTCTGCTCCTAGACCACGTACCCTGCCTAGCCCTTCTGTACATCCCAGACTCTGTTCTCTCGGTCTGACCCTGGACCAGCCCTACAGTCCATACAACACTGCTGTGTATCGTGTCTCTAGCTGTGTGTTGTATTGTTCACCTTGTGTGATATTACCTCTATTAATCACTGCTGTGTATCGTGTCTCTAGCTGTGTGTTGTACTGTTCACCTTGTGTGATATTACCTCCATTAATCACTGCTGTGTGTCGTGTCTCTGTGTGTTGTATTGTTCACCTTGTGTGATATTACCTCCATTAATCACTGCTGTGTGTCGTGTCTCTGTGTGTTGTATTGTTCACCTTGTGTGATATTACCTCCATTAATCACTGCTGTGTATCGTGTCTCTGTGTGTTGTACTGTTCACCTTGTGTGATATTACCTCCATTAATCACTGCTGTGTGTCGTGTCTCTGTGTGTTGTATTGTTCACCTTGTGTGATATTACCTCCATTAATCACTGCTGTGTATCGTGTCTCTAGCTGTGTGTTGTATTGTTCCCCTTGTGTGATATTACCTCCATTAATCACTGCTGTGTATTGTGTCTCTGTGTTGTATTGTTCACCTTGTGTGATATTACCTCCATTACTCACTGCTGTGTATCGTGTCTGTGTTGTATTGTTCACCTTGTGTGATATTACCTCCATTAATCACTGCTGTGTATCGTGTCTCTGTGTGTTGTATTGTTCACCTTGTGTGATATTACCTCCATTAATCACTGCTGTGTATCGTGTCTCTGTGTGTTGTACTGTTCACCTTGTGTGATATTACCTCCATTAATCACTGCTGTGTATCGTGTCTCTGTGTGTTGTACTGTTCACCTTGTGTGATATTACCTCCATTAATCATTGCTGTGTGTCGTGTCTCTGTGTGTTGTATTGTTCACCTTGTGTGATATTACCTCCATTAATCACTGCTGTGTGTCGTGTCTCTGTGTGTTGTATTGTTCACCTTGTGTGATATTACCTCCATTAATCACTGCTGTGTATTGTGTCTCTGTGTGTTGTACTGTTCACCTTGTGTGATATTACCTCCATTAATCACTGCTGTGTGTCGTGTCTCTGTGTGTTGTATTGTTCACCTTGTGTGATATTACCTCCATTAATCACTGCTGTGTATTGTGTCTCTAGCTGTGTGTTGTATTGTTCACCTTGTGTGATATTACCTCCATTAATCACTGCTGTGTATTGTGTCTCTAGCTGCGTGTTGTATTGTTCACCTTGTGTGATATTACCTCCATTAATCACTGATGTGTATCGTGTCTCTGTGTGTTGTATTGTTCACCTTGTGTGATATTACCTCCATCAATAAAGGAGGCGCTGTTACACATTTGGATCCTCCTCTGTCTAGTGTGTTCGTAACTTGTACCTTGTGCATGCAATACAACTGCATGCTTTTATTTTGAAGGCAACAGCTGCATTTTGCCATTCTGATAAATGTGTGTGCAACCATTTTTAAAGATGTTGGTCAACTGGTGTCACAGCGTTGTTCGTCCCCGACATCACCTGTTAGCATTTGGTGGTGGACATTTGTTTATCTGTCAATAGTTTTGGTTTGTTTAGACAATATCTCCCTCAGGTGATGTGTGTTCGACATCAGTAGCCACATCACCTGGGGGTTATGTGATTATATTTAGCCTTATTCAAGCCCTGTTCTGTTTGTGATGAGAAAAAGATTCTGTGTCTCTCATTTCTGAAAAGTCATCTCAAAATTAGGTGGCATAATTCACATAATGATAATGATTATTATCATTTTATTCATTCATCATATACTGTATATGTAATTTGTGTCCACCGTGCTTTCATCCATCAATATTGATTAGTGACTTCAGTAAATCTCCTTGTGTAACAGTGTTATTGATCACTCACCGAGCTTTTCTACAGTTGGTGACAGCTGGGATGAGTCTCCTATAACCCTCCTCTGATGTGTTGTATTTATTCAGGTTCCACTCATTCCTCACATACTGTGAGTGGAGACGCAGGTAGGATACAGCTGAACACTGTGCAGGAGAAAGCTGCTTCTCTGAGGATTTCACTGGAAATATATAGAAAGAAAGAAAGAAAGAAAGGAATTAAGATACTTTAATACAGAGACAGGAACAAATGTCTTTTAAAACTGCCTTAAATGAAGAGCGGGATTAGTGATTTGATTATCGGATTAGATATTTAAAATCTGATATTAGTCATTCATGAATATTAATCAGCTGCTGGCAATAATCATTCATGAATATTCGTTAGGTATGGCATGTGAGGGCTTTATACTTGATTGTCACTGTAATAAATTACAGCAATCTAGAACATAAAATTTGGGTGTGATCCAGTTATTGTCATGCACATAAAGAAAATTTTTACAAGATTAAGATGTAAGACAAATATTGATATATTAAACAAAATTAATTGTGCATTAAAATTACGAGTGTTATTTCAGGTGATCACACACAATCACATCTTTGACCATCCAACTCCATTAAAACAGTAAAACATTGATGAGAAATGCCACTGAGGTAACAGTAGGGTTTGTATTGCTGACAGGTCCTGATATTTCATGTGTTAGATATTGTGTGACTGAGTGAGTGATCACTGAGTCTCTCATTTCACATCTTTGAACATTTCACATATTAGCAATCTAGAGCATTATCTAATATGGAAATAATAGCATGGCTGTGATGACAGAAAGAATACACACCAGCGTTCTACTGGACCAATTTAGTCACCTAACATTCCTGATATACTGCTAATAGTTAGAACTATAGAACTATAGAGCCTTCAGTCAATGATGGAAACTATGGCATTCTACACTCTTCAAAGGGGACTTAAGGTAAACATAATTATATATGTAATATACAATATACTATAAAATATAAATATAATAAATAAATATAATTATTAATGTAAAATTAATAATTTCAAAATGTTTTCTCACTGGTTTTAGAATGAGACAATTTAGCTTTTTAAATGGCAGTTGCAGAGATTTGGACATTCTGAGTCTCCTGGAATTCTTTGAATTCTTCATCATTCTA
This sequence comes from Brachyhypopomus gauderio, assembly GCF_052324685.1. Classification (NCBI taxonomy): domain Eukaryota; kingdom Metazoa; phylum Chordata; class Actinopteri; order Gymnotiformes; family Hypopomidae; genus Brachyhypopomus; species Brachyhypopomus gauderio. The sequence continues at coordinate 47,739 of NW_027506899.1, forward strand.
CACCCATAGTGAACCAAATATGGACAATATATGAAATGACAGTTATTCCTGAAAAATATTCATTAGAAATGTACCTTTCCAGATGAAAGCTGCAAATGCAATAATCATAACACCACAAACTGAAATGCAGATGACAGCAATCTTCCATGTGTGAAAACCTTTTCCTGAAAAGAAACCAGATAACTTTAGCTTTACTATAATAAAATGTTAACATACATGAACTATAAAATACATTTCACAAAACCTTTTTATAAATTTTAACACATCCGTGTGTCTACATAAGATATAAGATAAGTCATATAAGATAAGAATTCACATTAAGGGCTTTAATAAGCTTCACTGCTATTCATCATCATACAGTCCGATCATCTCTGAAAATAAATCATATAAATTGTCCCTGCACAGCCAAAGATACTGCAGACATTATCAGTGAGACTTTCATGAGCTTCAACAATAAAGACAGTAAATCTGAAAATTTGTAAATGTCAGACACTTCGAAACAGAGAGGTAACATTACAATATATACAATAATAATTGTGTTTATCTGTAGGAGCAAACACCTGCAGACAGGTACTGAAAAGAGTGAGTGAGTCTGTGTGTGTGTGTGTGTGTGTGTGTGTGTGTGTGTGTGTGTGTGTGCACGCCCTGGCACAATGAAAAGGAAACTACATATTAATTGTGTTTTATAAACTATGCATCAAAACCCCTTTGTGCAGTGGCCATTTTGAGCTGATTTTTAAACAATTTGTACTAATACATTTTAGCACTAGTGATCTTGAAGTTTACATGTAACATAATGATCATTCAGGATTGGGTAGAAGATAATGTAAAGATAATGTAAAAAAGATAATGTAAAAAAAAAACCCAAAAAGCAGTTGATGAGAAATCAATCATGTTCTGCTTTTTTGATTCAACAGGATCTTGTCTGACAAAGTACACAATGGTGAGAATATACTGTACATGGAAGTATTCAGGAGCTCCACAGTATTGTCCACTTGGTGTCTAACTCCTCTCCATAGTACCAAACACTTATCCAAATGTGCAATAAGACAATGGACACTATACATCATGTATGCCAGATTATTTTTGCTAAAACAAAACAACGTTGAACATTTTACAGAAAAATCAGAAAGTTCATGCCTGTAATTTCATTATTAATAGGCCAAAATATATTTTAGCTTCCAAGAAGCTAGCTGTTACGATAGGCCGTGCCAGCCCAACAGGGGAGACGCCCACTTCACTACACTCCTCCTCCCATACACTCCCTCAGTCTCAATCACCCACTTATTAAATCATCACATGCACCTGTCCCACAGTGCTGTGCATTCCTTGCTCTGTTCGGACTAAGCCCTGCGCGTGACGTCATCCGCTGCATTCTCATCCAACGACAAGTCTAAGTGACTCTTGTGCCTTTTGCACATCTCTTGTTAAATGCTACAAGTGTGCTACACTCCTTTTTTGCTTTCTTTTTTATCCGAGTGTGAACTGTGACATTAAAGAGATCACAACACCATTCATTTCATCTGCTGCTTCTGTCACCCCGTTACACTAGTGTAGCTAACCATGATAGTTGGCTAAAAGACGCTGAGGACAATACAACAGTACTAAAATGCCCTAATACTGTTCACAGCCCCGTCGACAGGGGGGGACAACCGGGTCTGTTGTCCCGGGCCCCAGGGCCAGGGGGGCCCATTGAAGAAGCCAGCAATTTATTTTTTATTTAAAGTCTATAATTTTAAATAATCTTGAAATCTTTCATTAATATAAAATGTTATAAGCTCAATGGCTAAAATATATATGTTGTTTACCTATCTGCATATTTTCCATTAAGTGCATACACCCCCGCCTCCCACTGAAAAATGATTTGATCCAGCACCGACCGTAACCGGCTGGTACCCGCCCAACAGCGGGAAATACAGTGGTGGATAGTTAAAGTAAATACAGAAATCTGGAGCGCAGAAAAGAAAGAAAAACATTTACCTGACGAATTTTAATGTTGCATTGTGTTCCAGGTTTGAAAAGTGCTGGAATTTAGGCTAAAGTACTTGAAAATGCTTGAAATTGTAACTGTTTCGTTTAACACCAAATATCTATCTGACTGAACAGTTTTCTTGTATTACGTTAACAAATACGAGCCTCTTGTAATTCCAGGACGAAACATGAGAGAACGTGAATACATTAAGATTGGGCGTTTTGAAAATGAACTACCATTAATGTGATAAAAAGCGAATTATTTTGAATCATTTCGAGTATATGTATAAATATTTAACTTAATTAAGTTGTGTTCTGGGAAATATAGAAATGGACCTTTAAAGTGACGTACAAGTGCTTTAATTCCACCTTGTAAAGGTGTATGAACCCGGCAAACATGACTTTGTTCATTGCGTTGAGGCGCGGCGCGCGCGAAGTTACAAAATTCGAGAGGTGCACGACCTCGCATCGACAGCGCGTGAGGCCCTCGCGCGGTGCCACTGCGATTACATCATTTTCGCCGCGCGGGCCCTCACGCCGCGTCAAGTATAAACCAGTCAGCTGTCAGAAACAGCTTTGATGTGTGGCTATATTATATACTATATGACCTAACTCAAGGTTGTATGCTACAGAGAAAATTCAAATACAGGTACAGCAGGATGCCGAGATGAGTGACATCATATTGACGTAATTTAATGAACAAATAGCGACTACTGAATGTAGCACACAGGCAAACACTCCATATGCACGTTGGCAAACACAAAGCAGACTCACAAAGACGAGCACAGGACAGGACTAACTCACACAATATACAGTATACTAACTACACACCAAGCACCGCATGTAACACAATAGGTTGATGAGATGGTACTATAACTAATGGATTAAATTTTCATAATCATAATCATAATCAATAATAAACATATCCCTAGGGGTCCTTAAACCCACATCAGCATAAGAGACAGATAAAAAAAAGTTATGTTTTATCAACATGAAAGTGTTCAGAAGAGATTTGCAGAATGTGTGCGTTTGTGTGTGTGTGTGTGTGTGTGTGTGTGTGTGTGTGTGTGTGTGTGTGTGTGTGTGTATATGTGTGTATATACTCTTGTCTCAGGTAACGTTAGGCTAAAACAGACTAAACCCCATTAATTATATTAAACTTGCCAGTTTTGACAGGTTATGAATTCATACTTGTATAATGTGTATAAAAATTCTGAATACTGATATACTGTACATAGTGAATTAAAATAAAGTCTTTGTAGTGGTAATCACTTATGGAGTCATGAGAACTAATTCATTTGTTGCATATAATTAGTAAGTAATAATAAACAGAATAAAACTGGCTCTTACCTTTCACTTCAACATGAACAGTGATGTCATCATACCAATCAAAGGACCGAATGAAACAGTTATAAGCTCCCTCATCAGAAGGTTGGACTGCTGAGAGTTTCAGTGAGGTGTTGCCTTTCTGTAGCTCTTATTTAAACAGTCCTGTCCTCCCTCTGTAGGACTTTATCTGATATTCATTTCTGTCTTCATAATATTCATAGAGATGAACTAGTGTGTCTGTCTGATATATTCTGAACCACTCCACTCTCATGTCTTCAGCACTGGTGCTGGGTTGGATAGAACAGGGCAGAACCAGGTCTTCACCAGCTACAGCAATAACAGGATCAGCTGGACCAACTACCTTTAAGTCCTCTGTAATGAACAGCAAATATGAAATGTAAAATAAAATAATGCAATGAAACATCTATATCACCTTAAAACCATTATTTACACATTCTTCTGTATGAGTATTGAGTGTACAGTCATAACTTGTTTTATGAGTCATACATATTCAAGTCTCATCATCTTTTTCAGCCATTTCAGGCAACACTGCTGGACATCAAAATGCATTTGCCATGTGGTCATACGAGTGTCTGAATGGTTGGTGTGTAATTTAGCAGTGGGAATTTGGGACATTGAATTGGATCACTGTTGGATCACTATCACTTCCAGGTGAGAGTGCAGTTGGTACGTTTGTTGCTGCCACTTCTCGTCTGATCATACTGTATTTCTTCATTAGACCCTCCATTTTCCCTGAGACTTGGCGTGATCGCTTCCTTTTTGTTTCGCTCACCCTGCCCGTCACAGAATGACCAGCCGCTTTCAGGAGCCGCCAGTCTTCTTTACTTTCTTCTTCGTTCGTGGTCATGTCTCGTGGTAAGTGTTTGTCTGCGTGGTGTTTGTTTGTTGTCTGAAAAGCTTTGCCATGCTTATGTGTTGTGTGTGTGTTTTGCTCATGTACCAATTACCTAAAACATCATAGGACTTTTAGTCAGTCCAGTGAACTTCTTACACTGGAAAATTCTATTTATTCAGCAATGGTTGTGCTGTGTGAGTTTAATGTCCATGTGGACAGTGATTGTTCATTTTCAGCTGAGTGTAAGGGGTGGCTCCTGGGCTACACCACCAGCCACCACTAGAGGGAGCCGATCTTCAAATCCAGCCTAATTAACCTGGATGAGCCACACCTTTTGGCTTTATATAGGCTGGCTTCTCAACAACTCCTTGTTGACTCTTTTCACGAGTGTTCTCGTGTCACAGGTCCAGCTGGTATTGGTATCTTGTTTAGTGGGATACTTGTTCCCCTATTCCTCCTATTTTTCAAGTTTCTCCGGTTTCTCTCTGTGTCGTTCGAGGCCACTCTCGAGTTTTCAAATCTCTACTTATCTGTTTTACGGCTTTTGTTTAGGGATGTTCTTTTTGTTTTCAGCTGTTTCCCTGGGCATCCTATGTTTGGTTTTCGTCTGGTTTTACTATTGCCAGAGCGTTTTGTCAGCCACATTCTACTAGCAGAGGTTTTGTCTCCCTCTCAGATACCCAGCACTTGTGTTCTTGCCTCTTAAAAACCCTGTGGTTTTTAAGCCAGCTATTGAACATCCTAAGGTTTTTTTTGCTGTTGGTAACCCCCCACGTTACAGTCTGTGACCGATGTGAATATTTTCCTTTGACGCTGCATGTGAGTAGGAAGATCTAAACATTTTGAGATTTAAAGTGCTGCCAAGAAATACGCTTATAGAGAACTACAAACTGGAACAGCAATACCTTATTTAAACACACAAGATACTGCACTGATTACTTTTATTGTCAGTGTTTTTCTTTCTTTCTCTTTCACACACACACACACACACACTTTACAGGGTGTGATGGACACAAACCTGCTGTGGAATCCATAAATCCCGACATCATCAGCAGAGTCACACAGATCAACTTCATCCCTGAAAGAAGAAAGTTTCAGTTCTCTTTTTATGATTTTCAGAACATTTATTCTTTACTTTAAAACAATACAAAAATGTCTTTTAACAATACAAGAATGTGCAGAGAACTATGAAGAAAGCAAATGCAAGTCAGACAGATTTAATGAAAATGATGAATGAAACTGAACATAAATGTGAACTGAAGGGAACTAAAGAACCACACGTTATATGAATAATGAATAAGGCTTCTTCTGTGGGTGAAACAGCCATAAAAATGAATTATGTAGAAGAATATAATGTATACACGTGTATATCTATAACACCTGTTTCCATCGATACCAATATGTGTAACCTGTTACACGAGACGTGACAGAACCAGGAAGTAGGCAAAGCAACACTTGCAGGTAGGGGCTGAAACGAGATCTCTATCTTACATCCAGGGTTAACAGAAACACACAAACAACAAAAATAAAGGCTAAACTAAATCAACAGAGAACAGAAACACGCTAGAACATGAAACTGCAAATCAATGATCACGAAAAAATAACTGGGAACAGGATTACAACAGAAAGCATGGAAGTAACCAGGGGGGTATTCCAAGAAGCGGGTTAAGCGATAAAACTGGGTAAGTTAACCCCAGGTTGTAACACATGCTGGGGTAAGTTGTAACAATTAGACAAAAGAAGCAAAAACAGAGGCCACACCATGCAAAATGCTTCAAAAATAATTTTTAAAAATAAAATAACAATCCAGAACAATGTATCTCTCTCTGTGACTGACCACAACTCATATTCACTTTCTGTTTTACTCAGAAATGTGTGGGTGGAGGGGGCGCTAGTGAGCAAGCGATGGAGTAGGTCGCGTCGTGCAGAGCTCTTCAAACTTTTAATCATTTAAGTGATATATCGACGTAATATAGTCCAGAAGTCTCTTAATTTACATCCAATTTGTATATCCAACGGAAGGGGAAGGCAAGTCATGGCCAGTAAAACCGCTAAAGGACGAGCTGCTACTATTTCTAAATCTGGGCCTGCTAAGGCTGATGAGGAGGAAACGTGTGACAGTGAATAACTTGACCATCTCTGTGTACACGGACTACACGACCAAGGTAGCTCGTGCACGAGCAGCCTTCAATGGCATCAGACAGCAGCTGCGGGGCATTGAGGGGCTTCGCTTTGGCATACTTCACCCGGCAAAGCTTCGAATCACCTACAACGGAGTGGAGAAGATTTTTACTTCGCCGGATGAAGCTCAGAAGTACATCGCACAAGACATTACAAAATAACCATACGCCGTCGGGTCGTACTTTCCTAACCTAAAGGAGAGACTGTCTTTGACTGTGTTTACTTGAGCGGACGGGACCCAGCAGGACATTGTTTTACTTCTCATGAGAGGTATGAGAATAGGTCTTGGGCAAAAAATGCATAAGTAAGGTCAAAGTATGGATCTTCCTGAGGTGAGTTCATTTGTAAAGAGTATAAGGTTGGAGTAAGTTTATTAATATACTGTGAAAACAAGGGATGTTATGTTTGACTTGATATTGTACGTCTAAAAGTTCATATGTTTTGGAGAGCTTAGTTTCGAGCTTAATAGTTTCCCAATATAAGCACATTGTGTGGATACAATTATAGTGGGGAGGGGGTTCAATCGGTTATTGTGGGTAAGAAGGAAGTGGGAATGAGGGATTTGAAAATGTCTCAATGTTTATTTGTATTTTTTTATATGATTTCTATTATAGTTTATCTAATATATTTTTTAGTCTCATACAATGATAGGGGGTTAATAAGGGATGTGTGTAATCTTGAATTATGGCTCAGAGTGTGAGAATAGGAGGGAAGATGGCAAGCCCAATTTCATTTGTAAGCTGGAACGTTAAAGGCATAAATCATCCTGTAAAGCGAAAGAGAATTCTTACACATTTACATCAGTTAAAGGTGGACATTGCTTTCCTTCAGGAAACTCACTTAGATACATCTAGACAAGCTCATTTATATAGTAGATGGGTGGGTGAAGTTTATCATTCAAGGTTTCAATTTAGATCAAGAGGGGTGGCAATTCTAATTAGTAAACATGTGCCTTTTGTTCCTTCCCAGATTGACAGAGATCCAAAGGGCCGATATGTCATTGTTACTGGCAAAATATATGACATGCCAGTTGTTCTGGTCAGCGTGTATGCCCCTAACTGGGATGATGCTGCATTTTTCACAAATTTATTCTCTCGATTACCAGATTTAAATGAACATCGTCTGATTATGGCTGGAGACATGAACTGTGTGTTGTCACCTAGATTGGACCGTAGTTCTGCTAGAGATATGGTAATTTCTAAATCGGCCCACACAGTTAAACTATTTCTCGATACCTATGGTGTTGCTGATGTTTGGCGTTTTCTTAATCCCATGGCTCGCAAGTATTCCTTTTATTCAGCTGTTCATAAAACATATTCACGTATTGATTATATTTTTATGGATAAGGGTCTACTCCCTCTAGTTCAGGAATGTGATTATCATCCAATTGTAATATCTGATCATGCTCCTCATAGATTGAAGCTTAATTTTCCAGCCATGAAACCAGTTTATAGACCATGGCGGCTTAACTCACTTTTACTTTCAGATAAACATTTTTTAGATTTTGTTTCCTCACAGATAGATTTTTTTCTAGAAATTAATCAAACACCTAATATGTCACCGTCAGTAGTTTGGGAAACACTTAAAGCATATTTAAGAGGTCAGATTATTTCCTATAATGCACAGTCACGAAAAATTAGGAATAACCGTATTAATGAACTGATTAGACAAATTGGCGATCTTGATGCTCAGTTGGCAACATTACACTCTGACGAGGGCTTTAAGGAACGTTTAGTACTTCAAAAAGAATTCAATTTGTTGACTACACAAAAAGTGGAGAATCTTTTGGTAAGAGCCCGCCATACATACTATGAACATGGTGAGAAATCAGGGAAACTTCTAGCCCACCAGCTGCGTAGGAAAGCAGCGAGACACACAATTTCAGAAGTCAGGGACGAATCCGGTGCAGTCTGTATCGATCATGCTGCAATTAACTCGCGATTTATGAGGTACTACTGTAACCTATACACGTCAGAGTCACAAAAGAACGAATGCCTAATTAAGTCATTTTTTCAAAATTTAGAGATTCCCCGTATAGATCCATTAAAAAAGGCTGAATTGGAGTCTCCATTTTCGATTAGAGAAATCGAGGAAGCCATTAGAAGTATGCAAGGGGGTAAATCGCCTGGCCCAGATGGGTATTCAGCCGATTTCTTTAAAAAATTCTCAAATCAATTGGCCCCTCTTTTAACTTCTGTATATAATGACTCTTTGTTGACTGGATTAATGCCTGAAACAATGCGACAAGCTACTATATCTCTTATTCAGAAAAAAGGTAAAAATAAACAGGAGTGTGGCTCTTATCGTCCTATTTCTCTACTTAATGTGGACAATAAAATATTTGCAAAAATGATTGCACGTCGTCTCGAACCTGTTCTCCCAACTATAATCTCACCAGATCAAACAGGTTTTGTAAAAAATCGATATTCCACCTTCAACATTAGACGATTGTATAACATAATATATAGTCCCTCTCCACCTGACAGACCAGAAGTGGTTATATCCTTAGATGCCGAGAAGGCATTTGATCGGGTGGAGTGGGACTTTCTATTCTACACGCTTGAAGCATTTGGTTTTGGGCCAAGTATTATATCATGGATAAAGATTCTTTACAAACTGCCAATGGCAGCAGTCCAGACTAATAACAACATATCACCATATTTTACACTTACACGAGGGACAAGACAGGGATCACCACTGTCTCCCCTTCTTTTTGCGATAGTAATGGAACCGTTAGCCATAGCACTACGTAGTAATAAGGACATTAAAGGTATCAATAGGGCAGATGGGGAGCATAAAGTCTCACTGTACGCAGACGACATGTTGCTTTATTTGTCTGATGCGTTTACGTCTCTTCCTTATGTTCTTAATCTCCTTTCTGAATTTGGCAAGATTTCTGGGTATAAAGTGAATACACAAAAAAGCGAGTTGATGCCCATAAATCTGGTAGCAAGAGAGTCCTCGCTCGTCCACACGTTGCCATTTAAAATCTGCATGGAAAAAATCAAATACCTTGGTGTTTGGGTCACTCACAGGTTTAAAGATCTTTTCTCTGCAAATTTTCCTCCTCTATTGTCCTCTATACAGGCAGATCTTGATCGCTGGGATTTAATACCCATGTCTTTGGCAGGCAGAATAAATACAATAAAAATGAGTGTATTGCCTAAATTTCTCTATATGTTTCAGTGTATACCAGTATTCTTAACAAAAACATTTTTTATTTCCTTAGATAAAAGGTTCTCTTCTTTTATTTGGAATAAAAAGAAACCACGCATACGTAATTCTATATTACAGAGACCTTGTGAGCAGGGAGGAATGGGACTGCCGAATTTTCAATTTTACTATTGGGCAGCGAATATCAAAATGATTTCCTACTGGATGGAACAAAATGAAACATCTCTTGCATCTGATTGGCTGAATGTGGAAAGAGGTTCCTGTGAAAACACTTCATTATGTGCGTTGTTATATTCTGGCAGGCCATATTCAGAGCCTATGAAAAAGTATACCTCAAACCCAGTTGTAATTCATTCATTAAAAATTTGGAATCAATTTAGACAGTCTTTCAAAGTTAGTAAGTTCTCAATACTCGCCCCCATAGTAAAAAATCATGTTTTTCTGCCATCCCTGCTGGATAATGCATATAGTGTTTGGTTTAGGCATGGGATACGTTCATTCAAAGATATGTTCATAAATGATTCATTTGCATCTTTTGATCAGATTGTGGAGACATTCAATATTCCCAGGACGCATTTCTACAGATATTTACAGGTTCGTAGCTTTGTATCATCTAATATAAGTCAGTTCCCTTCACAACCTCCAGATACATGCCTAGATTTAGTTATCGATTGCATTCTATCCAAAAAATGCAAGATAGGGGACATATATTTTTTATTAATGACAGAGAATATGACAAATCTCGAACCTCTCAAGGATCAGTGGGAAAAAGATCTGAATACAGAAATCACAGAAACAATTTGGTCAAGGATGATGAAGGGTATACATTCATCCTCGATATGTACGAGACATAAAGTTATGCAGTTTAAAATATTTCATCGACTGCACTGGACCAAAGTTAAGTTGTCCCGTATTTATCCCGACACTGATACAACATGTGATCGTTGCAAGCAGAACCAAGCCACCCTAATACATATGTTTTGGGACTGCCCTAAAATTCAAGATTTTTGGCAATCAATATTTGATACGCTTTCCAACACTATCGACAAACAATTGGATTTATCGGCCCCCCTTGCTTTATTTGGTGTGGTAACACAAAATCTTATTTTAAACAATAATAAATTGAATCTTTTATCCTTTGCCACGCTAGTAGCTAGGAGACAAATTCTGGTCAAATGGAAAGACTTGAATCCCCCAACATTCGCACAGTGGATTAAGGATATGGTGTATTTTATCAATATGGAGAAGATTAGGTACACTCTTAAGGGATCAACAGATAGATTTTCATTAATTTGGCAGCCCTTTCTTACTCAAGTTGAGTCTTTGAGTTCTGTCAGTTTAATACTTCAGTAGAATGAGCAAGCCAAGTAATTGAGAAAATTGTTTAGCTATGCCTTGGTACTGTCTTCCCTCTAATGCTTATAGTAGTTTATACTGAAACACTCTGATTATACCCCCTATCAGTGATTCCAAATTTATCATTGTTTAATATGGTTTATATATTTTTATTTGTCGGTATTATTATTATTGTATGTATGTCAAAATGTGCACATATTTGCATAGGCAGGTATGTGCGTATGTATATTATGTAATTATTTATTTACTTAACCATGATTATTATTATTTATTTAGTTATTGAGTTATATTTCCTTTTTGGTTATATTCTTTCATTGTCAGGGTCGGGAGGGGGTGGGGGAAATCTTTGTAGCAAGTGTTAAAGTTGTGATGCCACATTTAAAATTGAAAAACTAATAAATAAACTTTGTTTAAAAAAAAAAAGAAATGTGTGGGTGTGGAAATTAGTGTACTAGAACAAACGTATTTAACAATATGTATGCTTAATGAACACTAATACAATGTACCTGTGTAAAGAACATGTAGGTCAAATAATAACCAACGTCAATGTGTGTGTGTGTGTTACATGGCAGATACCATGTGCCTTTGCAACTGATCTGACTGACTTGCCCTTATTTGTGACCTCATCAGATGCTTCTTTTAAAAACATTTGCAGGCACACCTCTGTCAGTCTTTCTTTAAAATTATTAAAATCAATAAAGTTTTCTTAGTTGTATGTAAGGTGATGGTTGTAACACATTTTAAAGCTGTGTTACAACCCACCCCACCCCTGTCAGCCATTATTTACCTAGTTGTATTAAAAAGGTGATTTGAAATTAACGGGAAAAATCCATCACAATTTACATGAGAAACTACAGTTTAATGTAATATAATTCATATGGTTTTATCTGCAATAGTATAAGTACTAAACAAAATATAGTATTGATTTAGAAATTTACTTTCTCACCTCAAAATCAGTTTTTTCTCTATAGAATCGGCATGTGCCTGTTTACAGCCCTGATCCCATGTGGGATCAGGGAGGAATTGGGTAAATACTGGAATGATCATATGACTCCTATCTTATCCGTGAACGGTGGAACTGATGGTGTTACAGCTCTCCCCATGTTACAACCATACCCGGTCTCCCCTACATTACAGTCCAATTCACTGTTATGTTTCATTATTTCATTTTTCCTGTAAATAAATATATTTTAGAATATATTTTAAGAATAAGATATAGTTATGTACAGCCATACCACTTTGTACTATATTCTTTTATCTGATGTCATGTGCATTTCACACCACTCGGATTAGACCTGGAATTGATAAGTGTTCAATAAAAAAAAAATTAAAACCTCAATACAGTATTATAATGTGGAGATTATAATAATATAATCGCGCCCTTCTGCTAAATCTAAAAATATCATTTTCACTCACTGTCACGTTGAGGACCCCGGCCCCTCCCTTTTGGGCGTGTGTCAACGTAGTCCACGTGCTTTGTCTGCGTCAGTGTATATACGTGGGTAGGGTTTTGTTGTGTGATTAATAAGTCTCACCTGTGAATCGTCTCGTGATCACGTGGGGCTAATGTGGTTTGTCTATTTAATGTGCGCTCGCGCAGTGTCCTGTGCTCGTCGTTGTCTAAGTCTACACGTTGTGTGTACCTGTTTAGTATTCGTGCGCCGATTGCGCAATAATTGTAAATAAAAGTGACGTCTGTCAAGACGAAATACGGATTCTGTGTCTCGTCCGTCTGTCGCCTCCCAGCGTCACAGAACGACGAGCCGACCAGAGACACCCGAACATGCCAGGATACGCCACCCGGCCTAAGAAGGCGTTGCGTCCCAGCAAAAGGCACCACCGCTCTTCCTCCTCGCCCCCGCGCCGCATAACCCCGCCGACTCGGGAACAGCTGATGTCAGACCCTGTATGCGCCCTCCAGCTGACCTCAGCCCAGAAGGTCGAGGAGAGAGACCCTGATCTGGCAGAGATCTTCTGGCAGGGCGCGGTAAGAATCTGGAGGGAGAGACACGCTCCTCCAGCCCGCGCTCTCTCGCCTCTGAGGGTGGGCTCGTTCGTCATGGGTGCTACCGAGTCCACCCCAGAGAGCGAGTTCGGAGAAGAGGACTCCGAGGAGGAGCAGGAGGAGGAGGGTGACTACCCCCCCTCGATGAATGACGCATCCACGGTGGACTATGGTGGAGAGGTGGAGGACTACCCCCCGTCTCTGGACGATACCTCCACCGTGGACTACTGTGGAGACGGAGAGGGCTACCCCTTGTCGCTGGAAGACGCTTCCGGACGCGACTACGGGTCAGAGGAGGAGGAGGAGTCCGAGGAAGAGGACTACCTCCCTCCGCCCGTTGGTTCCCCTTCCGTCAAAGGGGAGGGGGAGGAGGTCGACATTGGAGACTACCCTCCGTCGGAGCACTCGGCATATCCCGCCGATTACGGTGAGGAAGAGGAGGAAGAACGTCCGCGGTCCGTGCACTCGGACGTCTCAGAGTGCACGGACAGCAACATGTACTCCGAGGAGGAGGTCAGTCCACCCCCCTCTGAGTGTTCGGTTGGGACGGTAAAGGGAGGGTGGAGTGCACCCTCCGGTCGCTCCGGAGGAGAGAACATGGACTGCTCTCGGGGCGGCAGTCCGGAGCAGCCCATGAGTTGGAGCCAGGGCAGCGAGGCGGAAGACATGGAGGTGGAAGAGCCCACAGCTGACTCCGGAGAGCGGTCGCGAGGCGAGAGGGACATCCCCTACGACCAGCTGGGGGGAGAGTCCGCCCCGGGCACGTCCGCCAGCCGCGCTGCGTCCGGTGGAGGGACTGCAGGAGGAGCACCGCCACCCGCAGCGCCTACTGCACCAGTAGCTCCCGACCTCTCGTCCCTCATCACTCTCCTGCTGGCGCGCAGCCTGGCGCCCATGTCGTGTGTGTGTGTTCCCGTGTTTGTCAGTCTTCCCCTTTGTTTACCAAACCCGTTTTTCCCTTTTGTGCCACTGTGTGTGAACGTGCCTGTGTGTGTGTTTGTGAACGTTCCGTTTAATGTGTCTTCCGTCTTTTCCCCCGTCTTCCCAGGGAGGGTGTTCTCCCCGAGGGCAGTCACCTCCCAGACGCAGGACTGAGCGCGTCGGATCCGCCCATCGTCGTGGGTTCGGGGCACTCGGTCCTGTTGGCACCCCAGGACGGGTAGTGCCCTTGGAGGGGGCGTCTGTCACGTTGAGGACCCCGGCCCCTCCCTTTTGGGCGTGTGTCAACGTAGTCCACGTGCTTTGTCTGCGTCAGTGTATATACGTGGGTAGGGTTTTGTTGTGTGATTAATAAGTCTCACCTGTGAATCGTCTCGTGATCACGTGGGGCTAATGTGGTTTGTCTATTTAATGTGCGCTCGCGCAGTGTCCTGTGCTCGTCGTTGTCTAAGTCTACACGTTGTGTGTACCTGTTTAGTATTCGTGAGCCGATTGCGCAATAATTGTAAATAAAAGTGACGTCTGTCAAGACGAAATACGGATTCTGTGTCTCGTCCGTCTGTCGCCGCCCAGCGTCACACTCACGCATTAACTCTGTTGGCAATTTTTTGACATGCTGACTGCCTTTCTCTAGCAGCTACCGCAGTATTACATTTACGTTTAATAATATCTATATATTCTACATACGCAGTCGATGCTCGGCTGATTTTCGTGTTTAAGTCCATGATAAATCTTACTTATCTGCGTTCCATTAAGAATGCCTTTTATAGTTACGCGTGAACGCACTTCTGTCTGGGTCAACCTACTCAGAGTTGAGCGACCCTGATTACTTTAACTCCGATCAGCCGTTTTGGAACCGAAAATTCTGTGTATGTCAGATCGGGGTAAGACAACTCAGAGTTCAGGGTTAAGTTTGAGTTTGTTAAACCCGCTTTGTGGAATACCTCCCAGGTAACTACAACACAGGAAAACAAACGAGGGAACAGGAACCTAAACAGGGTACAACCAGAGAATATGCTTAGTAAAGGACAGCATGTACGAGACCCAAACCGAGACCAATACGCGACGCTGAAGTGTGGGGCTGTGTGGGGCACGGTTATAACGCCACTCCCATCACCGCGCTAAACATCAGCCACCCAAGCTCAATCGCTGTCTGACGACAGGAAGTCCATATATGGTATTGGAATCCCTGTGAGGGAAACCCGTGGCGTGACGAGCAATGGCAGGGGAGGAGTATGACGTCACAGGCATGACATAACCTCTTATTTTTTTATTATATTATTTGTTTGTATTTGCTAGTTTGTTTTGTGATGATGAAATAAAATCTCAAATAAACAGAACAAATAAACAAAACAAAAACTGATCATAATTGAATTCTTGTCTGTATAGCTAGGAAACCGTTATGGCGCATTTCCACTAGGGCCTGCTTGGCGCGGTACGGTTCGGTACGGGTCGATTCGCAACGGAACGGTACGGTCGCGTAGTGTTTCCATTACAATGGTGAACCACCCCAATGTGGGTGGAGTCGCTGTTGGCGCGCGGGTTGTAGTGTCGTGACATCATTTGTATACGACCACAACACCGGTCGACGCCCCTTAACACATAGCATTATTGTATCTTATTTATCTTTATCTTCATTATTGTATGTGGTTGCTCTAATTATTGATAATAATTTGGTATTACTCATACAGGCTGAACACACCCTGCATAAAAAGCATCAGTCATACAATCAAATGAAATCAAACTTTATTATGAAATATAGATATTTAAAGTACAACATATGTAAATAATATAGTTATAATTTTAAAAAAGTGCAAAAAGCAAATATATACGTATAGCTTTATATGAAATAAATATTTATAGTACTACAAGCAACATTTTGTGTGCTTTTACTGGCGTCTGTCTCGCATGGTGTTCACAAGTTCGCCAAGCACCCCGAGGAAAGCCCGGTTGAAGGAAAGATTTTCCGCCAACTCCGCTCGCCTCGTCAGTGGAAGGGGAATCTTGAACGTAAAAAATAACAAATATTAAACACAAGCATTCCCGTGAAAGCAACAACAATATAGCGTAACTGCACAAAATGTGTAGCACGTCATCGCTGCTCATGCTGTGTTTATGGCTACAGCTAACTAGCAACTAGCAAGGCTAAGAGCTAGCTATTGTACAGTAGTGACTGTGGTGGTAACATTAACTACAAACACAGCTCTAAATTCCTGCGTTTACAATAAATGCGTTCATATTACGTTCATATTACATCTTTTACGAGCCTAGTAGTAAAACTGTGAAATCACAATACACTCACCATTCTCCGTGGCCTCCAGCACCGACATTGTCCAGCACGTTTTCTCTTCCGTTACTGGCTGGCCGGTGACCGTATACGACATCCATTTGCTGGAACCATTTCCAGTCTTTGCGGTTTGCTCCGCTGCGTCCGTTATGGTCCTTCACCGCCCGGTAATCGCGTTAAGCTTTTTTAGCTTGGACCGACCGGCACTGCTGAACGGACCGCTGGTAGCCATGAGTGGCCATTAGCGCGGAAACCTCGCTAAAAACCTTTACATTTCTAGTGGCCCCGTCCAGTTCGCCCTGGATTTTTTGATCGCTGATTATTAACAGAAAGGTTTGTACCTCGGCGTTTGACCAGGGAACAGACTTCGCTCCTTGGGTTTTAAAAATGACTGAGGAGTCCATAGCATAGCGGAGGAGTCGCTCTCCTGACGCAACCTGTGACGACACTCCCTGGCCAATCAGTGTCATGCTGTTACTCCACGTCACAGAACTGTACCGCTTCGGAACGGTTAGAACCTCGAGCGAGTCGGTACGAAAAAAGTACCCAAAGGGGCCGGCTAAACGGGTCCTGGTACTAATGGAAACACTCACAAACCGTCGCGAACCGTACCGTACCGCGCCAAGCAGGCCCTAGTGGAAATGCTCCATTAGAGTCAGTCTGGCTCTATGCATAGATGACCATGCACTACTTACTTAGGTAAATGGTAGATGGTGAGTAGTATGTAGATAGTGTGCAGTATGTAGTTGGTGTGTAGTGTGTAGATGGTCTGTGGTGTGTAGTTGGTATGTGGTGTGTAGTTGGTGTGTAGAAACATAGTGTAGATGTGTGTATTGTTTAGATGGGGTGTATTGTGTCTGAGGGCCTTAATCAAATACATTTTTTTTTACAGCAAAATACCGTATTTTCTTGACTATAGAGCACACCTCAATATAAGCCGCACCTACAAAGTAAAAAAAAAAAAGGAAAATTTTGTATAAGCCGCATAGGGCTAAAAGCCGTATATACTGTATCTACTGAACTGAATACATTTAACTGAACTGATCAGTTTCCGAACGGTGCCTGTAACATTTCACGTGCATAAATATGTTTCTTTGCATAAATAAGAGCTAGACTTTAATTATACATCACAGCACACGGCATGGCATTATCTATGTCCAAAGCCACTTCTCAGTATTACAGCAGTATTATATCTAAATATCTAGTTAGGTCAAAACTAGAGTGCTCAATGAACCAAATTATAATCACAGTAACTCCCGAATATCATCTGTAGCGTCTTTATGCGTGGGGATAAACAAGGGCAGTCGGATTCTGCCAGGTAGTCGAAATTTGAAACACATTCTCCTTCGTGCCTGCTGCTTGCGTGTGCTAAATGTAATTGAGCACTTTCTTCTTTGATTTACAACTTTGACCTACCACCTCATTAACTTTCTGCTCCCCACTGGGAAGTGCGGCCCTGGGACTCCACTGCTCCTGGAGGGGCCGTGGGCGGGTGGGATTCTGGGGTCTTTCTCTGCCTGTCTCTGACCTCTGGGGGAATGTTGTCGCAACTTTCCCCACTTG
Source organism: Brachyhypopomus gauderio (assembly GCF_052324685.1). NCBI lineage: Eukaryota > Metazoa > Chordata > Actinopteri > Gymnotiformes > Hypopomidae > Brachyhypopomus > Brachyhypopomus gauderio. The sequence goes on from NW_027506899.1 coordinate 65,400, forward strand.
CTATTAAGTGCATTCCGTACATTTATCCTATGTTGCACTTAAATAAACACACACTCACACATACACATACATCACAGTCATTTGTGCTCTTCTTTTAGGAGCAGCAGTTGGTGAATCATTGCAGTGGTCATTTGAGCTGGGTTTTTTTCCCCTGACCTTCTGTCTTTTCCCTTTTTACTTTCTCTCCCCCTCTTTTCTCTCCTCCTCTTTTCTCTCTTCTTCTATCTTCTTATGGTCCACCTAACCCCAATTATTGTTATCACTATTGCACTGTATTATACAGAATTTTTATCATTTGATCTGTACATAAAAACAACTTTCTGCTCCGCCCCCTGACAGGTGAAGAAAAATCTACAGAAAAGCCGCACCTCTTTATAAGCCGCATGGTTCAAATCATGAGGAAAAAGTAGCGGCTTATAGTCATGAAAATACTGTACAATAATTTCAATTTTCTTACTGCAGTCAGAATCATATTGGTTTATTTTCCTTAATTTTCTTTCTTACAGCACCATTGGGTTTCATGAATGTGTTCAAGAGTGCTGACTAGCCAGTTAGCATGTTAGAGTATCACTTTGGTGTCAAAGAAGGAAAGAAAGTGTTTAGTTGTGAGGTTGATTGTTTTAAGGTAACTGATTGTGGCCAGCCAGGAGCCCCCTGATTTCTGATGTATATTTGTGTGGACTGCATGTTGACAAAGACCATCACTGTGTTTAGGGTGTTGATATTTAGTGTGTAGATGGTGTGGAGCTGAAATGTTGTAAGGAGGAAATAACAGTACAGTGTGTGTTGGTATGTCTCTCCAGGTCTGAAGATAAATAGCAGAACTACACACAGAAGAGCTTGGACAAAATCAAACATTCCAAAGCTTGTTCGTATTCTGCAGTCTATAAACTGGCCCTGTTTCATCAGACAGTCTCAAATTTGTAACAAGCAGATCACTCACTTCACTAAACACTTCTTGTCTCCAAACTCTGACCAAGTCAAATCCACAGTCAAGTACAGCAGTGATAATATCCCCATAAAGCTGAGAGCAGTGTTACCTTTTCCTGAGATCATTCTGAGAGTCTCCAGGTAGAAAAGTTCATCATCCAGGACTACAGCAGTATTTCTTCACACCAACACACACTCATGTCATCTCCATGTCAGTACTGCAGAATCTCACAGTCTAATATCTTTGTTACACTATAATATACTCTTAAACACAACTGTACACACCTATACACACTCTCTGCTCTGCTGGAGTACGGAATGAAATAATCCTTCACTTTCCTTTTCTTTGGAAAGAGACAAACAAGTTTGAGCACATTTCACTCACATATCAGATCAAGTATATGTAAAATCAAATAAAGTGTGTACACATGTACAAAATGAATATTAAAAATAATTATCAGAATTTTACAAATAATGTTTGAGAGCAATTACAAAGTGTTTGAGAATAATTAAAATAAATTAAAGGAGAAACTGTTCATACAATGTCCTGCCCACTCAGTGCTTAATTTACTAAAACAGCAGCATGAGACACGGGGTCACTGAGGCCAACAATGTCACCGGATCGCACACAAAATGCAACGCTTAGGCGCACAAATGTCAAAATAACAAGCCAATTCGTTTTTATAAATTACTTTTAAATGATTTACGTAATTTTATTTCCCATCAACCATTTCTATTTTTCATTGTAAAATGTAATAAATAATTTTATTTTATTATTAATGACCCACAAAAACCTTAAAACTGATTTGCTATTTATTTGTATTGTTTCATTATATTTTTGTGTATAATAATAAAAATGCCTATGACTTTGGACTAGGGCCGTGTGAGGGGTGGGCGGATTTCGCGAGTGACCGTAGAGCGCGACTCTACCCATCTTGCGCAAATCTCCACGAACTGTGGAGGCGTTTATACTTGCCGTGTCAAATTCTTTGCAGTGTTGTCTGAAACGATATGTGGTAGTATAAAGAAACACCCCTCAAAAACAGGGGAAGGAACATTTACCTGACGAATTTTAATGTTGCTTTGTGTTTCAGGTTTGAAAAGTGCTGGAATTTAGGCTAAAGTACTTGAAAATGCTTGAAATTGCAACTACTTGGTTTCACAACAAATAGCTATCTGACTAAACAGTTCTCCTGTATTACGTTAACAAATATGAGCCTCTTGTAATTCCAGGACAGAACATGAGAGAACGTGAAGACGTTAAGATTAAGGCGTTTTGAACATAAACAACCATTAAATAATGTGATAAAAAGCAAATTATTTCGAATCATTTCGAGTATATGTATAAATATTTAACTTAATTAAGTTTAACATGCTGGGAAATATTGAAATGGACCTTGAAAGTGACGTACAAGTGCTTGAATTCCACCTTATAAAGGTGTATGAACCCTGCAAACATGACATTGTTCATTGCACTGAGGCAAGGCGAGCGCGAAATTACAAAATTCGAGAGGTGCCAGGCTTTATGGAAAGGCATCGCTAAAAGGGAGAGCTCTTATGTGATTTAGGAAGCCTGAATGTGGATCTTGTGTTTAAAAAATGTCTTTTATAGAATTATTTGTTCAATTAATTGGTTAAACGCAGACAGATTTCTTCATAACTTATAATCAGTGGGCTTGAAAGTTACCGGATCGAGTCAGACAGTTCCCGGAACGCACCCTTCAAAATGAAGAGTTCCCGTATCCTCTTCCGGCAGGATCCGGCTCAAATGTCCCTGGCCAATAAAATCACAGTAGTGTCTCCACTTACAGTGATAAGGTGAGCAGGCCCCTCCCCCATCCTGACCTCGCTCTACAGAGGAGTTACTGAGAGTGTCCTGATCATCTGTATCTGCATCACTGTCTGGTGTGGAAACTGTATTGTCTCTGTTCACAAAACTCTGAAGTGGACAGTGAACACAGCTGTGGACATCATGAGTGACTCTCTCACATCCTTCTGAATCAACACCACCGGTATATAATACACCAAGGCCATGCAAGAAATATTACAATAAACTTCACTACACTTCAAGGCTAATAATGAAAGTTCCAAGTCTGAAACTTGTCAGTGTTTCATCAGATAAACAAAAACTGGTTCCTGATTCCACAGAACAACGAACCACATCCCACATGAAGGAGTGATTGAGGTGATTAACACAGAGAGAGAGAGAGAGAGAGAGAGAGAGAACGAGAGAGAGAGAGGGAGGGAGGGAGAGAGGGGGTGGGGAGAGATGGAAGGATGTGACTGAAGTAGAGACAGAGATGAACTGTAGTGTGTGTGTGTGTGTGTGTGTGTGTGTGTGTGTGTGTGTGTGTGTGTGTGTGTGTGTGTGTGTGTTGACTTTGGCAGTGAAGTTTCCACATTCTTTGTCTCCAGTCCATCATCAGATTGAAAGTTTGGTTTCAGTCTCATTGACTTTTTACCCACAACCAGTTTAGCTGCTTTGGTCTCCAGGAAGTACAAACACATTCTAGTGAATCAGGACAGATGAGGTCACGCAGAAGCAGGAAGTGTGTGAGCTGCATTAAGATGTGTAGCTTTGTCCCACTGGTCTTGACTGGTAGAAGGTCTCATCATGGAAACTTCTACTGGTCTACAGTGTCCCCCTCACTACACACCTGAGTTGCTCTTACACACACTAACTGTCCACACACACTCTTACACACACTAACAGCCCACACACTTACACACACTAACAGCCCACACACTTACACACACTAACAGTCCACACACTTACACACACTAACAGTCCACACTCTTACACACACTAACAGTCCACACACTCTTACACACACTAACAGTCCACACTCTTACACACACTAACAGTCCACACACTCTTACACACACTAACAGTCCACACTGTTACACACACTAACAGTCCACACAGTCTTACACACACTAACAGTCCACACACGCTTACACACACTAACAGTCCACACACTCTTACACACACTAACAGGGGTGATGTACAGAGCTGCAGTAACTACAGAGGTATAAAGTTGATGAGCCACACCATGAAGGTATGGGAAAGAGTTGTTGAAGCAGGTCTAAGACAAGAGGTTCAGATCAGTGAGCAGCAGTTTGGTTTCATACCCAGTACCACAGATGTAATTTCTGCATTGAGAGTGTTGGTGGTGAAGTACAGAGAAGGTCAGAAGGAGCTACATTGTGTCTTTGTGGATATGGAGAAGACATATGATAGGGTGCCAAGAGAGGAAGTGTGGTACTGTATGAGGAAGTCAGGTGTGGCTGAAAGGTGTGTGAGGGTGGTACAGGACATGTATGAGGATAGTGAGACAGTGGTGAGGTGTGCAGTTGGAGTGACTAATGGTTTCAAGGTGAAGGTACGGTTACATCAGGGATCAGCTTTGAGCCCCTTCTTATGTGCAATGGTGATGGACAGGTTGACAGATGAGGTCAGGCAGGAGGCTCCATGGACCATGATGTTCTCAGATGACATTGTAATCTGTGGTGAGAGTAGAGAGCAGGTGAAGAGAACCTGGAGAGATGGAGGTTTGCACTGGAGAGGAATGAAGGTCAGTAGAGAAAAGACAGAATACATGTGTGTGAGGGAGGCAGGTGGAGAGGTGAAGATGGAAGGAGTAGAGGTGGTAAAGGTGGATGACTTCAAATATCTTGGGGCAACCATCCAGAGCAATGGACAGTACAGAAAAGAGGTGAAGAAGAGGGTGTAGGCAGGATGGAGTGGGTGTAGACGGGTGTCAGGGCTGATGGGTGACAGAAGGATAGTAGCAAGAGTGAAAGGGAAGGTCTACAAGAGAGTTGTGAGACCTGCTGTGATGTAGGTCTGGAGACTGTGGCTCTGTCTAAAAGACAGGAGGCTGAGCTGGAGGTGGTGGAGATGAAGATGTTGAGATTTTCATTGGGAGTGACAAGGATGGACAAGATTAGAAATGAGAAGATCAGAGGGACAGTGAAGGTGGAGCAGTTTGGAGATAAAACTAGAGGCCAGGCTGAGATGGTTTGGACATGTGTTGAGGAGGGATAGTGAATATATTGGACAAAGAATGTTGGAGATGGAGCTGCCAGGCAGAAGGAGAAGAGGAAGACATCAGAGGAGGTTTATGGATGCAGTGAAAGCGGACATGGAGGTGGTTGGTGTAACAGTAGAGGAGACGGGAAAGGGCAAGATGGAGGGAGATGATCCACTGTGGCGACCTCTATAAGGAGCAGCCGAAAGAAGAAGAATATAGAAATGCTAAAATTAAAAATGAGTGTCTGAACTGGTCTGCCCTGTAGCTCCTACTGAATATACACACCAGACACTTAACTTGTGTGATGGAATTGATGGAGCAGAAGTGGAGGTCTTATAATATATTAAGCAGTATTTATTTGATAGCAAGAGAGTTACAAAATATAAAAATATAAAGTATGATGTGAAGCCTGCGCTTCATGCAGTAACTCAAAACTGTCTCTCTCAGTCCAGATTCTTATAGTCAAAGTGTGTGTGTAGAAAAACTAAGGATGCTGCTTCCCAGGAGCAGTTATCAGTTTCCCTGGGATTCAACCTTGGGTGCATAGAAACGGATAAGCAATGTTATCACCAACTCTGCTGCTGCACAGAAAACTTCAGTCTTACAGAAAAACATCTTCAATTGGCTCCGTGCACAAGATGGCGTCCATTCTGTTTCCGGCATTTGAGGGTGTGCATGAGAAGTTCCGGTCTGAGCACTTCCGTGGTTTTAGTATTAATATCAACACGAAGAGATAGCGAGCTAGTTGGAAATAATGAGTGCATTCAGGGTTAAAGAGAGAAGACTGGCCTTCCAACGGGTAAGAAAGTCAGCATTACATTGCTGTGTGCCCTTGTGTACCTGTTCGTCGCGCTATAACACCGAACTAAGCTTTCACAAGTTTCCCGTTGACCCCGCGCTGCGTGCTAAGTGGTCAACTACCAGACCGGACCACTGGTAAAGGCGTGGGCAACTTCGCAATGAACTCTGGCCTCATTGAAATTTAATTTTTGCTTATTTGCTGTTTAAATAGTTTTATTATAGTTATATATTGTACTATATTATAGTTATAGTTTTTATTATAGTTATATAGTTTTGTATATTGTTATATATATACATTGTTATTGTTTTTTTATATAATGTTTGCTTATTTGGTGCTTGTAAATAGTTTTTTTATGAATGTTATAATAACTCCTTGACCATAATTGATTAACACTAGAATGACTGAAATTTCAAGATCCTGAGGACATCACCCCTCCTTCTTCCCAGTAATTAAGAGAGGCATAAGTCAGCCTTTATTATGTTAATTCATAGAGAAACACTCAGGCAGCAACTCTGTGGTACATTCAGAAAGCCCCCTAGTATAACATCTCTCTTTCACTCCCTTTCTCTGTCTCATATATATATATATACACACACACACATACACAAACACACACACGTTATAGTTACATATAGACATCCACACTGTATACACTACATTATTGATTGTTGTTAGTGTAACATCTCAGTCTCTTCCTTTTCTCTCTGTAACACTGTAACTTACCAATTTAGTAGAGATATACAGAAAAGAAGAGAGCTCAATTCAATTTCATTATTTCAGTGAGGGTTATGGCAGTTTATATATGCATATTTCATGCTTGGAAACAACCAAGTCAACCAAGTCATGCTTTAGTCATTCTAGTGTTAAACAACCATTATTCAGTTTCTGTATTACATCTTTTTTTTATTATACACTAAATGAGTACAACTTTAATGCCACCTTAATTTATTTTATCAGCTCTACAAATATAGGGCAGTTCTATATTTACATCTTGTAGTTCTTCTGTCTCTCTGTATAAGATTCTGCTCAGTCTGGTTTCGGCATTGTTTTACACATATGGGAAAGCATGGTAGCATAAAGAAAAGGACTCAATGTCAACACATTTAAGATTTATTAAGAGTCAATCATTAAAATATCATTAGTTCATAAATTTACTGCATTTTAAATAGATAACTGCCAAACGTGATGAGAAGTCATTACACTGACATGTAAAAATAAAAAAAGAAAAAATCTCCCTTCTCTCTAATGGTTTTAGCCACTTCACAGTCTCTGTATATGCGCTGAATGAGAATATCATCCTCTGCAAATACAACAAAATCACACCACTCCATACCTGTAAGTAGGAGCTGGCCTTGTACCTGCCAGTAGTAACTGTGAGTCTGCTTCAATTTCAGTGTGCCACTCTGCATTTTCAGGTAGCTACAGTCCACATAGCTTTTTGCATTGGGGCATTTAATTTCCACCAGTCCAAAGGGTGGGCTCTCAGTCGGGTCAAACACCAGACCATCAGGAGATGCCCCTAACCAGGAGGCATCAGAGTGGATGACAAACCCACAAGGCCAGTAATTGGTGTTTTTTATTCTGCAGTACTCCTGTATGGCAACCGGTTCCAGTGCCAATCCCCTCTTCATTGCAGCAGTTTGATTCACTCCCTTTCGAATCCTTTGTGACAGGATTTCTGCAGAACTCTGACCTCTGACATGGCATATTTCCCTGAATCGGGAGGAAGTTATTCTTGGCCCCCTGACTCGGTGCCACTCCACAGAGTTGCTCTGCTCTCTGGTGGCAACCTCTATCTTCTTTGCCATGTCAAATGTAGTGACAAGTGACTGCAGATGGAGGTGTTGTTGGTGACTGCACACGAACTGGCAGTTAGTAGGCTCAAGCCTATAGCCGTCTACAGGTAGAGGTGGTGGCAGAGGGGCATCTGGATGGTGTACTACAACCCGACTCACTGGTACTGGATGCTGGTAGGATATGGGACTACCCTCCTGGACTTTCCCAAAAGCTGAATCAACCAGCGGGACGTCAGCACTTATGGCCATGGTGGTGATGAGTGGAGCAATGTCTGCAGTGAAGTCCTTGTACTGCTCATCAACTTTGAGGACATCTGGATCTGGCAGCTCCCCTCGCACTGCCTTGTAACGTTTACTCCTTTGAAAAATCGAATTCCACAGTAAGGACTTTGTACACTCATACAACAAAGCATACATAGGAAAATTAATTTTACCTTACACCATCAGCAACTGTAAACTGCTTCGGCTTGGAGGACAAAAATACCATGTCACTTACTCTGCCTGGTTTCACACCCTATTAATTACATAAAAGAATGATCACACTACTTTAAATGTTTGTTGATGTGACATAGTACATCAGCTCATAATGTAGCTTGTTGAAGAAATAATTTAACTTTGGTATGGTTGGGAACACATACTCACCATGGTTCTTGGCTTGTGCCAGCGTTGTTCTGTTTCTGTGCAGCTTAGGACTGGGGGTACAGCAGCCAGGTTCAGTGTGGAGTAGTGTGCAGTCTGAAACAGTAGTGCAACATTGTGGTTGCAGAGTGCTGTCCCAGCCACACAGAAGCACTCGGCCACTGCAATGTCCACCGGTACACGGTCTTCAAAGACAATCTAAACATAAAAAAAAAAACCAGTCAAAATCTCAGGCTAAATGAGTGGTGTCCAATTTTATATGCAAAGGAATGGTGTGGCTGCAGGTTTTTATTCCAGCCAAATATATAACAATAGATGCTTAAACAACTGATTACACTTGTTTAATTATATGTTTTTTGCTGCTCATTATGTAGCAAATACCTGCTTCCAACCCAGACCTTTACACACAAGTCGGGACACCCCTGGGCTTAATCATGGCAGGTTATCAATTGTATCACCAAGAGTATAAGCAATATAAGTTTACTCCCTCTTGCTGCAATATAAGAAATAACGATAAACTTATCTACCTTTTATCATATCCCTTGTCTCAATTTTCTTCAAATATTTTAAAGTTAGTGAATCACTGAACTGTGTTAGTAAAACAGTGTTAGTAAAACAAAGGAACAGGCGCAGGGTACAAAATACTTACCACTGCCAAGTCATTAAGATATTTGGACCCTGCATGTATTATACTAAATATACAGTAAATAACAACTGAGGCTGTGAACCAACAAACACTGTTTTTCCTCCCTACTCTGAGGTCGTGAGGTTTTTCACTCTTCCTCATCGACCTGTAACAGGTAGCCCTGATGCTCACTCTCCCTGAAGAATCTCTGTTTGAAACTGTGGGCATTTAAACAGGACATCATTTACAATATACATAAAAGTTACACTGAATGTCATTAAAACATCTGACACTGGATACAACCGTCGTTAGAGTCCTAGTTAGACAATAAGCTCAGCTAAATCACAGGGTGGGTGTGTAGCTAACTAGGCTGGCTAGCTAGCTGTGTAATGGTGTGACATACCTTCATAGTTGTCGATGTAACTGGATATATACATCTTATATCCTTTTTCCCTTTTGCTCCTCGGGGTTGAGCTGGCCGCTTGGACTATCCGATGCACATGGGTGATGGTAATCTTTGGTAGGTCTTGGAGGCACCTAGTGTAAAACACACCCATCTTCGCTTCTGCGCGTCTGTCCTGTGTGCCGGAGCGGAACTATTCACGCGTACCCTCGAAAAACCGGAAGTAGTAACACGTCATCCCGTGCAACTAGCGAATATGGTTACAGTTAATTACTAAGCAGTGCAAGCAGTACTTCACACACAGACTGTGTTATAGTGTCTGCATGGACATGATTAATATGAATCACACATGAATATAATCAATTTTTTCACATTACATACTCTCATTACTGTTAATATTACATCTCCTAGCATTATTTCAGACATGACTGATTTTATTAAGTCATCACTGTTACTGACTTTTGGTGTTATTGTAATGTAATGGTCAGACGTGTGGACTCGAGTCACATGACTTGGACTCGAGTCCGACTCGAGTCACTAAACTGATGACTTGTGACTTGACTCGACAACATCACTGAAGACTTGCGACTTGACTTGGACTTTACCTTTACTGACTTGGACTTGGAATCGGACTTGAGCTTTAAGACTTGAAAAGACTTGAAATCCCTATTTTAACATAATAAATAAGTAATATAAAATCACATAACTGGATCATTTTGTATTAAATGGTGCTGTAAAATGTGAACTGCTCAGCTCAGTTTATCCGTAAGCTACAGGTGAAGTTCTGCAGGCAATCGGGGGAGGGGGAGGGGGAGGGGGGGCAGCAACGTTGAATTTGTGCGGAGAGGACAAGCAACATGCTCCCAAAAATGATCCTGTTCAATTATAAAGATTATGCTATTGTGAATAAAAGAAGAACTGTGACATGCAAGACATGTGGAGTCAGGATAAAAGATGGAGATGCAACCACTTCAAACTTTGTTCGACATTTGAGGCTGCACAAACAAAAGTAAGTCTGTGCTATGAATATTTAACAGAATGCTATAACGGTTAGCTAGCTAGCTGGGATGTGATAAGGTCCACATGAGACCGGGGGGGGGGGGGGGGGGGGGGTAGACGGACGACCGAAAGTCACTGAGGCGAGGGGGGTGGGGGGTAGGTGACGACAATTGCAACGACATCTCACCCAAGTGAACCGAATCACTCAAACGCCTAACGTTAGTTAGTCTGACTACCTTAATATACTACTAATCAGCTGCATCAGTTATGTTAAATACTGAAATTACATCTGGTGACTTGACTAGAACTTGAAGTTTAAGACTTGGGACTTGACTCGAGACTCGCTTGTAATGACTTGGGACTTGACTCGAGACTTGATTGTGAAGACGTGAGACTTATTTGTTACTTGCAACTTAGTGACTTGTTCACATGTCTGGTAATGGTTCATCATGGTTTCCTGTCTTATCTCTTTGCAGGTTTGCATTGAGTCTGATAGGCCACCGATTGCCATGGCAGCCAGTGTTTTGGACATCAGTGGCCTGGTAACACTACAGGAATCACCGAAGAGGGTTACCATGGCAGCGTGTCACGCACGGAAACGTCCCCCAGCAACAGGAGATTACATCAAGGTCACAGACTCCTTGGGAAGCCGAGTTTACCTCAGTAAGAAGGAGGATGACCACAAGGTGCTTATTAGAGGTGTGCCAAAAAATCGATTCATATATCAAAAATCGATTCTCATTTACTACGATTCAGAATCGATTTTAACTATCCCAAAATCGATTCTAAGTCGTGGTGAAGTCTCGCGTTACGTAATTACAAAATTACGCGAGACTTTACACAGCATGTTCTGGGACACAATCATGCGCGGAAAAGGTTCAAAACACATGGAGGAAAGAGATATTCAACCTGTCCGGTCTTCATTTAAGGCAAAAATATGGGTTCATTTTGGTTTTTACCGAATGCCGGGGAAGACCGAACTACATAATGTAGCTCGTGTGCAAGGCTTGTGTAACGCGGTGAGCACGGGAGCGTTAATATAGAGAAGGGTGAGAAATAATATAGAGAAGGATGGACCCAAGTGCCGGCTTGCAAGAGCAAGACGTTTGACACTCGTCAAATGTATTAGCGAGAAGGAAACGTGCACAGTGACCCAGAATGAACAAACAAAACAACACGGAAGACTCAACGCGCAAGAGAATAGAAAGCAAAACCATGAGGGCACGGAGTAAATAGAAACAAAAAACCAATGCGGAAAATACAACGCGTGAAATATAACACTCAACCGTAGTGAGACGGGAGGAAGAAACAAAACAACAACAGTAACTAAAAAACAGCGCGGATAAATGCAACGCAAAAACGAAACCAAGGACACCAGCAGAAGTAACTGGCAAAAAACACTGCAGCAAAATAAAACCCTTCCCAAAAATAAAGGCAAAACGGATAGGAAGACATACAGGATTGGGAAAACTTGAGATGGGTCAGGAAGCGACGCATAAGATACTTGAATAAGTAAAGAGAAAGCATAACAGAGAGAGGTGGCGAGACACCATTAAACGATAAGCAATCACAGAGAAAGCAGAGACTGGCTGAGAACGTACGGTCACGTCGGTTTAGTCTGGGACTGACTCTGATGCCCCTAGCGACGGCTGGGGGAACTGCATCCGAGCCAGCACTGACAGCTCACAAAATGAAGCTCAAGAATTTTGGTAACAACAAAAACCATTTTATTTTACCAAAGCACTTATTTTTTGTGAAAGACACTTAATTTTATGTGAAAGACACTTAATTTTCTGTATTTGTCGTTCTGTCTTGCAAAGCAGACTGTAGTAGATCATGCAGATTTTATAGACTGAAGCAGACATTTTTATAAATCAAATCGTTTTTTGAATCGAAAATCGATTTTTTAATTGAATTGTGGCCCCCAAAATCGGAATCGAATCGAATCGTGAGATAGTAAACGATTCCCACCCCTAGTGCTTATACACATGGACAGACTATACGAAACATTATCAAAACAATACTTCATTCTGCAGTAAATTATACATGTAGACCTACTGACAAGGTTTGTTATCAAAACAATACTTCATTCTGCTGTAAATTATACATGTAGACCTACTGACAAGGTTTGTTATCAAAACAATACTTCATTCTGCTGTAAATTATACATGTAGACCTACTGACAAGGTTTGTTATCAAAACAATACTTCATTTTGCTGTAAATTATACATGTAGACCTACTGACAAGGTTTGTTATCAAAACAATACTTCATTCTGCTGTAAATTATACATGTAGACCTACTGACAAGGTTTGTTATCAAAACTACTTCATTCTGCTGTAAATTATACATGTAGACCTACTGACAAGGTTTGTTATCAAAACAATACTTCATTCTGCTGTAAATTATACATGTAGACCTACTGACAAGGTTTGTTATCAAAACAATACTTCATTTTGCTGTAATATATACATATAGACCTACTGACAAGGTTTGTTATCAAAACAATACTTCATTCTGCTGTAAATTATACATGTAGACCTACTGACAAGGTTTGTTATCAAAACAATACTTAATTCTGCTGTAAATTATACATGTAGTCCTACTGACATGGTTTGTTTCTTTTAATTTGCAAAATGTGCATCCTTGTACAAGGAAATTTGAAATTCTCACATATTCTCTTATAACAAACCACAGTGAAATTAATGCTTCAAAAGAATACTAATGAATGCATCTAATGATTTATTCTATTTCTTGTGTACCGAATTCGACACATGTAGTAGATCAAAATGCAAAATGAGCTCTCTTTCATCTCAGTCACCAGACCCAAGGTTTTTCAGGAATTCCCAGAATGCACTGAGCCTTCTGGCTGTGCCCATTGAGGTTCTCAAAGAGCAAGTGGCAGAGAGAGTAAGAAGGGACACACACACTCGCACCCCTCCACACACACACACACACACATACACACACACACACACACACACCATAAAGTCCATGTCCTAATGTCTGTTCTTAATCTACAGCGTCATCGTCAGTTGGTGGAGGACTCCCAGAGGCTAACAGAACTCCTGAACAGGTACCTGAGAGTCTGCTGTTGGGGCAGAACCTTCCTACACTGACACTTGGCTAATAATAGAACAGGAGGGGCTTATGGGTAAGTTCACTCTGGACAGAGCTTCTCTCCATCATCTAACCCCTGCGCTTTGTAGTGGTGTAGATCCAGAACTTCTTGAGGATGAGGTGATGCAGAATGCAGAGGGGGAGGATGGTGACGCTGCAGACGAAGGTTCCTGCTCTCGTTTGTGGGTGGACCGCTTCGCCCCGCTGCGTTATACGGAGCTGCAGAGTGACGATGTCAGAGGTGGGACCAAGTCAGTGTTTTGCAAGTCTCAAATAAGTCCAAGTCTTTATCCTCAAGTCCCGAGTCAAGTCTCAAGCAAAGACAGTCAACTCAAGTCAAGTCTCGAGTCAAGACAAGCAACCGTCAAGTCAAGTCCCAAGTCTGAAACTTGGAATTTCAAGTCCTTTCGAGTCTTTTTTTTTACAGGCACCAACGCTTTATGAATGCTACGCTGATGCGTTTCTTTACTCGTTTTGTTGCTGTCTGCCAGCCAAAAGATGACAGATCATTTACATTTTATCTTCTCTTAATTACATAAATGTACTTAAATAAGAATGTTTCGTTACATCATTTTACATGAAAATAGCAAGCTTCATCGTAAGCAAGATGCTGTCATTACGAATGGTTATTCTAAACATTTGGATAAAATGTTTAAATATAGACTAATAAAAGGTTAGGGTTATTTTTTCATTGTTTTCTGTTATTGTGGGGTCGCGGTGTAGGCTACTATTGTTACCTGGAGATTCAGTGGGGTCACATATTCTGATGGCTGCCGTCAGAATTGGTGACCCCAGTTAAAAAGGCTCACCTGTACATCCCATTCATGATTTCTTTGTTGGCTGCAATGGTGAGGGGATGGTAAATCTTGTTTAAGTACATTTATGTAATTAAGAGACGATAAATGTAAATATAAACATCTGTCATATTTTGGCTCGTGGACACCAACAAAACGAGTAAAGAAAGTGCATCAGCGTAGTTTACGTAGCATTCGTAAAGCGTTTGTGCCTCTGAACAGAAACTGTGAAATAGCGCCCCCTGTGGTCACAAAACTCGACGGTCACAGAATCTGGTGTTACGCCGGTCTGCGTCAGAAGGACGGAAATGAAATTAATGGGGCGCACTTTATAAATATTAATATGCGTTTTAAAATTTAGATTTGGGGTAAAAAAAAATCAAGTCTTTGCAAGTAAACAGGTTCAAGTCCAATTCAAGTCCCAAGTTATTGGTGTAAAAGTCCAAGTCAAGTCTAAGTCTCTGAATATTTTTTCAAGTCAAGTCAAAAGTCTTAATATTAATGACTCGAGTCTGACTCGAGTCCAAGTCATGTGACTCGAGTCCCCACCTCTGGACGATGTGAGTCATAAAATGCACAGGACAGAGTCCACTTTTGCATGAAGATTCAGCGGGCAAGCGCTCCACACCAGGGGCCTCATGTACGTACAAAAACATTGCGTACGCTATGTTTCACGCAAACAGTCAGATTTACTAAGTGTGATTTGAACGTGAGAAGGTGTGTACCCCTACGACACTTTCACTTCAGGCGTACGCATGTTTCTAATGTGGTTTCATCAATTAGCGACACTTAGAGGTGATGCATTGAAATTACAACTATTAAGATGTCATTTACGCACACATTGTAGTAAGCCCTCATTGGGTAAAATAAAGTAAATTAATCAGATAATTTCATTGCCTTACTGAAATAATCATTCAATGTGTTTCCACTTAGCCTAGATTATATAAACATGCATTAAATGTTGCGCTGGAGTTCTTGGGAGATGGCAACGTTGGCATTACTGGAAGATATTGCTAATGGCCGAATTCGCTGAGAGCGCGTTTTCCGTGACCATTATGATTTTTTGGCCCATGATGATGAGTGGCTTATAAGCCGTTTCAGATTTCCAAGAGCTGTCCTCTTGTGCTGAGTTGGGTCCAGTTTTGGAGAGAGAAACCAGTGTTGCCAACTTAGAGACTTTGTCACTATATTTAGCGACTTTTCAGACCCTCTAGAGACTTTTTGTAGTAAAAAGCGACTAGAGACAAATCTAGCAACTTTTTGTGGTGTTATTGGAGACTTTTGGAGACTCTGAACACACACGCTCTTCAGTTGTTGTCCTCTGGGGCGGGTGCTGCTGTGAGCCCCGCCCACATCACTCAGTGCAGTCTCACACTCAGAGCAGACCCTCACCGCTCCACGTCCACACTGCACATGAACTGCGCATGCCCAAAGCTGCCGCTGACGCCCCGCCCCGTATTTACAGAGCGGGATGTAAATATTAATGCTTTAGTCTTCAGTGAGACACGAAAAGAAATCACTGCATATAACTCACACAGTCTCAGTCATTCTTCACCTCAGCTAAACATCTAGCTTAAACATTTAACTAACTCTCCACAGTGTGTGCATCTCTGTGAAAGCTTAACATCTAGCTAACTTGCTCATCATGTCTCACTCTAAACTATATTCTCAAAAATGCAGGAAAGAGTGGGATCAAATCCTGAATTTTAAGGCTGGCTAAAGCCGTGTATTGGAGATGATACACGGGCATACTGCCTCTATCGTAAGATTGATTTCTATGCCAACTAGTTCCTGCTAACTGCTACTCTTATACTAACATTTAACAACACAGCAAAAAAACTATGTAATTTACGTTAAAATTATTTATACAAAGCACTAAAGTCATGTAGTTCTTTTGAGAAGTGACTGCCTAATTCAAAGGCAACAGATGTTGTTCATTTGTAGTTCTAACATTTTTAGAGTGTTTTTTACTCACTTTTTTCTCTCCCAACGTTATTCCTTTACAGCTTCAAAAAATGTATTATGCAAATTCTTTTATGACGTCATTTAGCCACTTCTAGCGACTTTTAGGACAAACAATAGCTACTTTCCTTACTGAGGAGTTGGCAACACTGAGAGAAACGTGAGGAGTCGCGCATTGCCAGTTCCTTTACAGGTGCTGACAACGCTCGGCTTCCTGGCAACTGGCTCGTTTCAAAGAGAACTGACAGACCGGTCGGGGATATCCCAGTCATCTTTGAGCCGTGCCATGCCAGCTGTTTTGGATGGGATCATCTGCATGTCAGCCAGGTATATAAAGTTCCCATATGAAGCGGTTGACCAGACAAACATTAAAATTGCTTGTTTTGTGATCGTGTTGAACACAAATCTGAGAAATGTCCAGACCACGATGTAACAGCACACAAAGAAAAACTGAAGAAGCTAGGCAGGTGCTTTGTGTGTCTAGGGTCCAAACACATTGCCAAGTTCTGCAAGACGAAGAGAAGATTAGGTTTCCCTAATGTAGTTGGAGCGATTGACTGCACACACATTTCTTTAAAGGCACCATCTGAGG
This sequence comes from Brachyhypopomus gauderio, assembly GCF_052324685.1. NCBI lineage: Eukaryota > Metazoa > Chordata > Actinopteri > Gymnotiformes > Hypopomidae > Brachyhypopomus > Brachyhypopomus gauderio. The sequence goes on from NW_027506899.1 coordinate 82,095, forward strand.
AGGAATTTGCTTATGTGAATAGAAAGCACTTCAATTCCATAAACGTGCAATAATCTGTGATGCAAAAATTTGCCTTACTAATGTAGTGGCATGTTGGCCTGGATCAATCCATTGATTCGTACATCCTTACAAACAGCATGGTTGGGATAAGATTACAAGCTAGCCGAGTGCGTGATGTGCTTAGAATAAGTAATTTAAAACATGGGTCATTGTTAAATTACTTAGGAAACAGCGGCTACACGCTCAAGACGTGGCTGATGACCCTTTGTAATCCACAGACTGACCGGGAGCGGAGATACAATTCTCTCTATTCTCGCACCCGGTCAGTCGTGGAGAGGGCGATTGGGCAGTTGAAAAGCCGGTGGCGCTGGCTGGACAGGACCGGGGGATGCTCGTGTATCGGCCAGAGAAGGTGTGTCGTATTGTGAGGGCATGTGGGGTCCTGCACAATGTTGCGCACAGGTATGCCGTGCCATTGTTAGAGGTGTTGGAGCAACCAGCGGACCCAGAGCCAGGACAGATTAATGTGCAGCCTAACCCAGGTGTCATACAAGCAAGGCAACAAATCATAGCTACAATATAAAAAGGTAAGAGACAGCATTCAAATTTTAACCAGTTCTTTTATTGAGTCGCTGATGCTAGTGAGCGCATCACTGATATTTTTTAGGTACATTAAATTATTCTGCCAGTGTGCATTGTTCTGACCCCACAACATTTAAAGCTTCACACACACTGCCCCACTCAGACCTTTTGCGCTTTGCCGTAATGCCACAACGTGCCAAACATATTTTCCACACCTCATTCAGGAGCGTCTCCACTTCACATTCGGTGAAGTTCCTCTTCTTTCCCCGTTTAGACATGGTTTGGTAAATTTGGTAATGAAATGGTAAATTTAAATGAATTTGCATATTTATAGGGGGGGCGTGTCACAGGAGGAGTCAGCCACTCTCTTGATTGGGATGTACAAAAGAAATGTGTGTAGATTCCAGCGTACGCACGGTTTTATACATCCAGATTTTTTTTTGCTTACGCCACTTTCTGGATTTGTACTTTGACAATCTTAGTACAAGAGGCCCCAGGCTCTTACAAAAACACAGCACATCAAGAATGCCATCGTCGCCATGTTGGCCGAGATCCCTCCCACAATACAAAGCAGCTTTGTGAGCTGATTGACACCATGCTGAACTATAACCTGACCTACCGCCAGGACCGCAGCCCTGAGGGCCAGTACACCTACGTACTAGAACCGTGAGTACAGTACACCTACGTACTAGAACCGTGAGTACAGTACACGTACATACTAGAACCGTGAGTACATGTACACGTACGTACTAGAACTGTGAGTACAGTACACCTACATACTAGAACCGTGAGTACAGTACACGTACATACTAGAACCGTGAGTACATGTACACCTACGTACCAGAACCGTGAGTACAGTACACCTACGTACTAGAACCGTGAGTACAGTACACCTACGTACTAGAACCGTGAGTACAGTACACCTACGTACTAGAACCGTGAGTACAGTACACGTACGTACTAGAACCGTGAGTACAGTACACCTACGTACTAGAACCATAAGTACAGTACACCTACGTACTAGAACCGTGAGTAAAGCACACCTACGTACTAGAACCGTAAGTACAGTACACCTACGTACTAGAACCGTGAGTACAGTACACCTACGTACTAGAACCATGAGTACATGTACACCCACGTACTAGAACCGTGAGTACAGTACACCTACGTACTAGAACGGTGAGTACATGTACACCTACGTACTAGAACCGTGAGTACAGTACACCTACGTACTAGAACGGTGAGTACATGTACACCTACGTACTAGAACCGTGAGTACAGTACACCTACATACTAGAACCGTGAGTACATGTACACCTACGTACTAGAACCGTGAGTACATGTACACCTACGTACTAGAACCGTGAGTACAGTACACCTACGTACTAGAACCGTGAGTAAACACACACACCCTCCTCAGAGCAGAGAGGAGACATTGACAGATATTCATCACAGGGATGTGGGACGTCCCCTTTGATGAACCCTGTAGTGTCAGGACAATGTTTTCGTTTTTGCTTGACAACCCAAGCCAGAGTCCTATGACTGAGCTTTATACCCTTGTAGACGTCCATCCTCACTTCAAAGGTAGGAACAGTCTTTCATCAGAACTGCACCTTAAACAGAGCACTACATGTGACTTCACAGTGGAAACTCTGGTGAAACATGAGAAGTCTCTTTTCTCTTGGGCTTTATTTTTTGTCTTGATCAGCACTATTGAGGTATATTGTAAGGCAAAAAGACTTTGAATTGCCCCGTCTTGAATTACTTCAGTTAGGCCTCACAAATAATCCCTGATAGTGGTTCCATTTATCAGATTAACATTGTACAATCTGAATGCCTTTTCTCCCATTTCATCCCAATTTCTTGTACTGTTCTTACAGCCTGTAGGAAATGTGGATCATATATGTAATGCAGCCATCTTTCCATCTTTCCTTTCCTGTCATGTAACTTAGTTATTTCATATACATATTGGTTGTAAGACAAACACTACCAAGGATTTCAGCATGTTCTGAGGCCAACAAAATGGACCAAGGATTAATGTGTGTGTGCAGGAATGTGGAGGGTGTGGTGAGGTTTCCTGGGCTGCCCCCTCGACGACAGCTGACCTATCAAGTGAAGCAGCTGATCGCCAGGGAGATGGAGCTGGAGAGAATGAGGAGGTTGGAACGAGCGCAGCAGAATCGGAACCAGAAGGTAGAGACACACCGGCACAGAACCCCACGTTCCAGAACCCCACGTTCCAGAACCTCACGTTCCAGAACCTCACGTTCCAGACCCCACATTCCAGACCTCATGTTCCAGACCCCACGTTCCAGACCTCATGTTCCAGACCTCACGTACCAGACCCCCATGTTCAGACCTTCCAGAGTCTCTGTTCTGTGCCTCACCCTCCAGTGGAGTACCACAGTAGACATACACGTCCTGTATTATTCACCTTTCAGGAAAAGCTAGTAGATGTGTACAAGAAAACAATATTAGCAAAAACATATTCACACTTAATGACGTCAAAGAAGCATAGTATTTATTTAGGTTAGGGAAAATGGTTGTCTACCATGTTATAAATGTCGCTATTATTTTTTTAATGCTCATATATTCATGGTGGCTCAATTGTGGTTTTAATTTTTTCTTTTTTTCCCCTCAGACTTCACAGTCAGAGAATGTTGAGGCAGGACAACAGGTGACGAGACCACAGATGAAGAAGCCAACAGTCAGGAACCACCAACATCGGCTTGAGGACATTGTCAAAGAAGCTGTTGTGGAGTGCAAGGTGGCCAGACTGCACCATACCGCCTTAAAACCTTATCATACTACCTTAAATCCTGTTGATTCCTAGTATTGCCTTAATAAAACATCCTTATCAGTATCTCATAGTTCAGCCTTAACCCCTACCTGTTACAAACATTTCTATATGGATTCATTTTTAATTGGTCATCAGATGTCTTTTAAAATTGTCACTGCCAAAGCTTAGTGGATAAACCTTTCTCGAACTGCTGGCTAGTATTTACATTTATTGCCCTCATCCCTTTACCCTAAATACTTTTGAGCTTTGCACTCTAAGTTATAACTTGAGACTAATGGAGTTGATGGAGTATCATTATTAGAAGCGTCAACTCGAGGTTGTTTCAGGCGTATATTGATGTACTTTACCCCCCTACAATTTTACAGCCCGAACTGGATTTCTTCAGACGTGCCATAGTACCAAGAGAGAAGCCTGCGGGGACCTCAGCAACAGGTCACCTAGCACTCGTCTCCTTCTTATTCTTCTTCTCTTTCTTCTTCTCCTTTTTCTCCTTCTTTTCTGTCCTTCTTGGTTATGTTCTTGCTTTACCAGTAATTATTGAACACTGTTCAAAATTCTTGCTGAAGCTCCAACACAGTCCACTGAGGTGGGGTGGGGGGTGTCTGAGATATTACTGACTACTTTTATACAAAACACATTCTAAATTAAAGTACTGCAAATGTCCTGTTTTTCAAAAGAAAGGATGAGTGATTATACAAATAAAAATGTCTCTATGAGGAGAGGTGTCATACAGTTCTGTATAAGTGATAAATCCCTTCTGCACATACCAAGCTTTTCAGCTAGTTATGCTGTCATCTCACCTGAGGTCCATTTGAAGTTATCTGGCAAATCGCAGGGCCAAGCTACTATAGGCCAGCCCCCATAGTGAAAATCATAAATACCATTGGTCAGATTTCCTGTCATTTCACTAACAGCTTTACATTACGAAGCCCTTCGAAATACCACCAGAAAGGAGCAGATTAGTTCCACTCAGATAGAAAAATTCAGCTTCTACTAACCAAGAATATGTAAAGTTTGTAAAGAAGTTGATGTTTTATTATATATAATTTTCTGCCCAATTTAGTCACCTCTTCTTTGAGAGGTTAGAGGGCCTGACTGCTCCCTGCTCTATCATACAGGTGTTGCCATGGTTCAGGTTTAGTTACCTCTTCTTTGAGAGGTTAGACTGCTCTATCATACAGGTGTTGTCATGGTTCAGATTTAGTTACCTCTTCTTTGAGAGGTTAGACTGCTCTATCATACAGGTGTTGTCATGGTTCAGGTTTAGTTCCCTCTTCTTTGAGAGGTTAGACTGCTCTATCATACAGGTGTTGTCATGGTTCAGATTTAGTTACCTCTTCTTTGAGAGGTTAGACTGCTCTATCATACAGGTGTTGTCATGGTTCAGATTTAGTTACCTCTTCTTTGAGATGTTAGACTGCTCTATCATACAGGTGTTGTCATGGTTCAGGTTTAGTTCCCTCTTCTTTGAGAGGTTAGACTGCTCTATCATACAGGTGTTGTCATGGTTCAGATTTAGTTCCCTCTTCTTTGAGAGGTTAGACTGCTCTATCATACAGGTGTTGTCATGGTTCAGATTTAGTTACCTCTTCTTTGAGAGGTTAGACTGCTCTATCATACAGGTGTTGTCATGGTTCAGTTTTAGTTACCTCTTCTTTGAGAGGTTAGACTGCTCTATCATACAGGTTTGTTTTGGCAGTGTTCAGCTCACATGCTCTTTCTCTGGTGTCTCTAGGTGAAGATGGCAAACCAAGTGGGACTTTGCAGATTGGTAAAACAGTAGGAAACAGTGATGTGTGGTTTAGGTTCAACGAGGGCGTGTCCAACGCAGTGCGTCGAAATGTGTACATTAGGGAACTCCTGTAAGCACTCTGTCTCTCTAAGAAAACATGTTAGGAGAGAGGGGAACAGAATTACTACATGGCCGTGTTGACACTTTGATGAATGGATGTAAAACCATAATTGTGTTCAGTAACCTGTATTGTTTCTCAAAGTCTCCAGCACTCTGTGAATAAATGTTGTTAAATGTTTTTTTTTTAATTATTTCTGCCTGTTTTTTGTACAGACTGAACTGCACAGAAAAGCCATTGCTTACAGTGGAGTTTTTAGCATCAAACATTCACTACAGGATTCAAGTAAATGACAAAAAGTAAATCATTAAATATTAAGCACATCTAAACTAAAAATAAATTACATAGCACTGACCATGCTAGCTAGGACAGCACTGACATCTATCACAAAACGTGGAGCCACTGTTGTAGTCATGGTGATGGTGTGTGGGCTGCTACTAGAGCATGATGCATTTCCCTGACTCCACCCATGGGTTGTCCTTCAGCAGTTCAGCGTTCAGGAACGGGTCATCTGACATTTTCTCTTCAATCCATTTAACCAGTCTGCAAACGTGAGGATAAATTGAAACAGGCAGGAGACCAATTCTTCTAAAGCTGAATCCTAGAGCAAGATTCTAGATGATATTTCTAGAGCTGTGTTGTCTATATTAACATGGCCTGACTTGAACTCTACATAGTTTAACTGAGGTGTGGGATTTTCTAATCAAACATCATCCATCACCAACTCCCCACCTGTATCTGTTCTTTCACCCTTGTTCTTGAGTCAGAGCAATCAAGTTACGTTACTGTACGTGCAAACTATATGTGCTCAACAATTGTGTCATGGCCCAGTAATTGAAGGCTCTTACTTACAGTATTGTGCAGAAGGTTTAGGCAGATGTGGAATAAATGATGCAAGGTAAGAATACTTTTATTAAGGTAAGATTGAAGTGTTATGTTTGTCCACAAAATGTAAAATGAATTAACAAAAGACCTAAATCAAATCTAGATTTTGTAAACACCCTTTGGCTTCAAAACAGCTTGGATCCACTTAATCTCCGTATCATCACGCGGTGATTACTGTTTCAGCACGTCACCGCGTTACACTATTAACACTTCCATTAATACTTATATGAACACCTATTAACATTTGCACAGTACTGTATATATGCTTTAAATATATATTTATTTTAAATGCCCCTTTATTTTCAATACTGTGAAATCAACTTTGGTAACTTTCTCAATTTGAAATGTTTTAATACGTTATTTTAACCAATGGTGTGTTTTGCACTCACTCTGGGATGGATATGGAGCATTTTTCTCTTGCAATCTGCAGCTGCATTTTGCGACTGTCCACCTCTTTCCTCAGCTGAGACTCGTCCAACTCATCCATCTACAGATAGTCACCAAACACAGAGTATCACTACTGCAGTGTGATCATCATAAAGCAACACATACATACTTTGACAAAAGTATTCGCTCACCCATACAAATTATCAGAATCAGATGTTCCAATCACTTCTATGTTCATAGGTGTATAAAATTAAGCACCTAGGCATGCAGACTGTTTTTACAAACGTTTGTGAAAGAATGGGTCGCTCTCCACTCCGTGAATTCCAACATGGAACTGTGATCTATCCACCTGTGCAACAAATCCAGTCATGAAATCTCCTTGCTCCTAAATATTCCACAGTCAACTATCAGCTGTATTAGGGGAGACCAGGTATGGTTGTAACATGGGGAGAGTTGTAACATCATCAATTCCACTGATTACGGATAAGATAGGAGACATATATATAATTCCAGTGTTTACCCAATTCCTCCCTGATTCCACATTGTGGATGTCAAGGCTGGAAACAGGCACATGCAGATTCCATAGAGAAAAACTGATTTTGAGGTGAGAAAGTAAATTTCTGAATCATTGAAATTTCTGAAACAGTGCACAGAGAACTTCATGGAATGGGTTTCTATGGTCGAGCAGCTGCATCCAAGCCATACATCACCAAATGCAATGAAAAGTGTCGGATGCAGTGGTGTAAAGCACGCTGCCACTGGACTCTAGAGCAGTGGAGGTGCGTTCTCTGGAGTGACGAATCGCGCGTCTCCATCCAACAATCTGAAGGATGAGTCTGGGTTTAGCATTTGCCAGGAGAACGGTACTTGACTGACTCTATTGGGCCAAGTGTAAAGTTTGGTGGAGGGGGGATTATGGTGTGGAGTTGTTTTTCAGGAGCTGGGCTTGGCCCCTTAGTTCCAGTGAAAGGAACTCTGAATGCTTCAGCACACCAAGACATTTTAGACAATTGGCAGAGTCTGGTGTCGATGACTGGCCTGCCCAGAATCCTGAATTCAACCCAACAGAACACCTTTGGGATGAATTAGAGCGGAGACTCAGAGCCAAGCCTTCTTGTCTTGTGACCTCACAAATGCGCTTCTGGAAAAATCCTCATTAACTCCCTCCTAAATCTTGTGGACAGCCTTCCCAGAAGAGTTGAATCTGTTCTAGCTACAAAGGGTGGACCAATGTCATTTTGATTAGATGGATTAAAATGGGATGTCACTTAACCTCGTGTGTGAGTCAAGGAAGGTGAGCAAATACTTTTGGCAATATAGTGTATATTAGATAGATAGATAGATAGATAGATAGATAGATAGATAGATAGATAGATAGATGGATGGATGGATGGATGGATGGATGGATGGATGGATGGATGGATGGATGGATGGATGGATGGATGGATGGATGGATGGATGGATGGATGGATAGATAGATAGATAGATAGATAGATAGATAGATAGATAGATAGATAGATAGATAGATAGATAGATAGATAGATAGATAGATAGATAGATAGATAGATAGATAGATAGATAGATAGATAGATAGATAGATGGATGGATGGATGGATGGATGGATGTTTATTTAATCCCGGTGGGAAATTCACATATTGCAGCAACTCCAGTACAATCAAAAACAAAATACACTATACAAACTTAAGATTAAAGAGAATGATAATAATAATAAAATACAAAATAAAATAAAGTAATAAAATAATAACCGTATCATGAATTTAAAAAATTTCCAAGTTTAAGTGTTTAAAGTGTCCAGCCCATGCTCAGTCCTTCAAAAGTGTCAAAAGTGTAAAGTGTCCAAGTTTAAAGTGTCCAGCTTGTGCTCAGTTATTCAGAGAGTTATTGGTGTCTGTTGGTGTCCTGGCACTGTGTGTGTTATGCAGTGTGATCGCTGTTGGTACAAACGATCTCCTGTACCTCTCCTTTCTACACCTGAGCTGTCGGAGTCTGTTGCTGAAGGTGCTCTGCTGTCCGACCAACAGCCCATGGAGGGGGTGTGTATTATTGTCCAGTATATCTGTGAGCTTGCTCTGTGACCGGTTGTTAACCACCACCTCGAAACCATCCAATTGGTAGCCAAGAACAGAACCCGCCTTCTTGATCAGCCTGTTTAGTCTTTTCTCCTCCGCTTTCCTGATGCTGCCTCCCCAACAAACTGCCGCATAGAAAAGTGCACTCGCAACAACAGACTGATAAAAGATTTCCAGCATCTTGTTACACACATTGAATGATCTGAGCCTTCTGAGAAAGTATAGCCTGCTCATCCCTTTCTTATACACGGCCTCTGTGTTAGCCTTCCAGTCCAGTTTATTGTCGAGCAGGACACCCAGGTATTTGTAGGTATCCACCCACTCGACATTCCGACCCATGATGTTGATGGGACTGATTTGTGACCCCCTTTTGCTGAAATCCACCACCATCTCCTTGGTCTTATCTACATTGAGAAGTAGATGGTTCTTTGCAGTCCACTCTACAAAGCTGTTAACAACATCCTTGTACTCTCCGTCCTGTCCGTCCATGATGCACCCGACTACTGCAGTGTCGTCCGAGTACTTCTGTAAGTGGCAGAGGTCTGACCTGTACTGGAAGTCTATGGTGTATAGTGTAAATAGAAAGGGGGAGAGCACAGTTCCTTGCGGTGCTCCCGTGCTACAGACCAGGCTATCGGACTGGTAGGTTCCTAACCTCACATGCTGGGATCTTTCAGACAGGTAGTCCAATACCCACGTAATCATGGGCTTGTCCACGTGCATTTTATCCATCTACTCCCCGAGCAAGAGGGGCTGGATAGTATTGAATGCACATGAAAAGTCAAAAAAGGTGATTCTCACTGAGGTGTTGTTTAGGTCCAGGTGAGAGTGCACCCTCTGCAGTAGGTGGATTATTGTGTCATCCACACTCATCTTTGGATGGTATGCAAACTGCAGGGGGTCCAAGAAAGAGCTAACCTGGGGTCTCAGGTGTGAGAGGACCAGCCTTTCCAGCACCTTCATTATGTGTGAGGTTAGGGCCACTGGTCTATAGTCATTGAGAGAGGATGCAGATGACTTCTTTGGGACAGGGACCAGACATGATGTTTTCCACAACACAGGCACCCGCTCTAGTTTGAGACTCAGATTAAAGAGCTGTTGAAGAATTCCACATAACTACTTAGCGCAGACCTTTAACACTCTTGGGCTGATTTTGTCTGGCCCAGCAGCTTTGTTCATTTTTAGCTTCATCAGCTGTCTCTTCACCTGGGTCGTTGTCACCTCGAGATGTGGGTGGAGGTCGTCAGATACTGGCTGTGGGGTGGTGTGGTGTGTACAAAATGTTTGTGTGTGTGTGTGGAGAGGGTGGGGGAGGTGCTACTGTTGCTTGCAGCTGTCTGTTGGTTGATGGGGGTTCAATAAGGAGTGTGGACTAGGACACACTGTAGGGATGTGGGTGTAGGTGTGGAGGAAGTGGAGGAGGTGCCGCTGCTAACCGAAGAGGGTGTTGTTGTGCTGAACCTGTTGAAAAAGTGGTTCATCTCATTGGCTGTGTCTAGACTGCCCCCAGCAGCCTGTGTCCTTGACTTGAATCCCGTGATCTTTTTCATACCAGTCCAAACATCCTTAGCATTGTTCTGCTGAAGTCTTCCCTCCAGTTTCTTTCTGTAGGTCTCCTTGTTCTCCCTCAACTTCACCTTTAGCTCCTTCTGAACTTCCTTCTGCATCTCTCTGTCCTTCTGTCTAAAAGCCTGCTTTTTCAACAGTTCCCTCAGGTCTTTGGTGATCCAGGGTTTGTTGTTGGGAAAAACAACGTACCCGCCTGACAGGAATGACTGCGTCTGTGCAGAAGTTTATGTAATCTGTGACGCAGTCTGTCATCCCGTTAATGTCCTCACCAACTGGGTCACACAAAACCCCCCAGTCTGTGGTTTCAAAGCAGACCTGTAATGCCTCTTCCGCCTCTGGTGACCACCTCCTGATTGTCTTTTTGATCACCGGTTGCCTTAACACCACGGGCCGGTATATGGGAGTCAGTAGTACCAGGTTGTGATCCGATCTTCCGAGTGGAGGAAGAGCAGATGAGGTGTAGGCGTCCTTCACATTTACATACAGCAGATCTAGCACTTTGTTCTCCCTTGTTGCACATCTGACAGATTGGTGGAATTTTGGTAGGATCGTGGAGAGTGAAACATGGTTAAAGTCTCCTGAGATGGCCATGAAAGAGTCTGGATGTTTTGTTTGTTGTCTCGCGACAGCCGCGAGTATGACGTCACACGCTACCTCCGCGCACGCAGCCGGTGGAATGTAAACAACAAGCATAATGGCGACCGTGAATTCCCTGGGCAAATAGTATGGACGTAAACCGACAGCTAGCAGCTCAATGTTCGGGCAGCAGTGACTCTCTTTCACAGTAATATGTCCCGGGTTACACCACCTGTTATTCACGTACAGTGCAACCCCTCCACCTTTCTTCTTGCCGCTCCGTTTCGGGTCTCTGTCCGCCCTCACGATCTGGAAGCCCGGTATGGAAATGCCGGAGTCCGGAACATTTCCGCAGAGCCAAGTCTCAGTAAAACACAGTACACTGCACTCTCGAAACTCCCTCTGCGTCGCGATCAATGCGTTCAACTCGTCCGCTTTATTTCCGAGAGACCTCACGTTCCCCATTACGATGGATGGGATAAACGGCTTGCAGCGTCTTCTCTTCGCCTTTGTTTTAGCCCCAGCTCTGCATCCCCTGAATGGTCTCCGCAGTTCTTTGGGAAGGAAAGAGCTAACGAAGTGTGGGGCAGATTTCAGTAGCTCCAGTAGCTGCTCGCGTGAGTACACAAAGGAAGTTTCACTCACTCTATTGTTCTCCATGCTGGGTTTCGAAATACTCAAAAACGGCAGAAATAGTACTGCAAAAACAACTTGAGAAGTAGCGAAAAAGTGAAAACTAAGAAGCAAAAGGCTTATAATAAGCAAATATAAGTAAAAAAGTAAGTAAAAACCTAATATAGGTTAGAGATAATGTCTTCCTAGACAGAGCTGCTGCAATTTGCTGCCGCTAGTACGGCGCAGGAAGTATGTATGTATTATAATATGTATATAATATGGAAGAAAAACAAACATTGCAATCAAAATTCTTCTAGATGTTAAAGATTTCTGTCCACACCCACCCTGCAAATATTTTTAATTAAAATAAATGTATAAGTATATAACCAAATTACCAAATTAATTGATGGGCCAAATTAAAATGCTTCAGTACTACAGTGCAATAAAGTCAATGTGTGTCCAATGTAGACATGCATGTTGTTTCTGTTAGTGAGAGGTTGATAAATGTGAAAACATTTAAATGTAAATGTGCCATATTTGCCAACTATGATTGTCAAATTGTGATTTCAATTATTTAATTGCAACATTTCAAACATCATCTTCATGGAAAGACCCATGAGACTCCCTCTCTGCATCAGAAGGAACATTTTTATTGTGCATAAATAAACAGCCACTAAAGCTCAACACTGGGATATGCAGTATACTATATTTAGGTATACATATGCAGTATACTGCATTACTACAGTTGAAACTTCAATGAATGTTTGAAATGTTGCAATTAAATAATTGAAATCACAATTTGACAATCACAATTGACAAATATGGTACATTTACATTTGAATGTTTTCACACAGGGTATCTGCACATTTTAAAATCTCAAATTCAATGACTTTTAAGACCTTTTTAATACCTCACAAGAAAAAATAATACTATTACTGTGACAAACTAGGTAATAGTATATAAAACATCTTACTGAACTGAAATAAATAATACCGTCCACCTTAGGGAACAAAAAAAATAATTTAAAATAACTATCAAATAAATATAAAAGTGCACTGTTAAGAGAACTCAGCAAAACAGCCTTTACAACCTTAAAGCCTATAAACAAATAAAATATCTAAGTTTCAATTTCAACTTGTTCTGCACCGTTCAGCACCATACTGGACTGGGGGGCGTGTTGCATGTTGCGTACTGACAGTCACGCTGTCTACACTGTGACAGGGTTGCCAACTCTCACGCATTGAGCGTGAGACACACGCATTTGACCGTTTTCACACGCTCTCACGCCACACTTATATATCCAAAAAATATCCAGTTTATTTATCTCAGATCCACATATATGATTCAATACGTTACTAGTTCGCTAGCTCTGGCGCCATCCACCTGCCATATAACACTGAATCTGTGTCCATTTTACGTTCGCCACCCCCCCGCTCAACAACTTTCATTCGCCACCCCCCCTGCTCAACAAAATACACTCGCCACCGGCTCCAGGTTAAAATCTCACTCCAAGCGAACGTCAAAAGTTGGCAACCCTGACTGTGATTAAGAACAGGGCTGCCCTCACTGAAGGCTGAATTATTACAGTTACAAAAAATTTAAAGTTAAAAAATTAGAGAGGTGCACGACCTCGCGAAGGGGCGGAGCCACCGCGATTACGTCATTGTCGGCATGCGGAACCTCGCGCCGGTCGCGATGTGTCATGTATAAACGCAGCTTGACGCGGCTCAGGGATTACGGCACATGCAGCGCCGTGCGCTAGTGCCTGTACATTTAAATTGTAATGGTCCTATGAAGGTAATTTAAAAATCAGGACATTTCCTCACTTAAAAAAAAACCCGGGACAGGACGTGAAATACGTCCCGGGAAATACGGACGTTTGGTCGCACTACACAGTAGTACACAATCTTACACTCATTACAGACATTTAAATAATAACAATAACAAGGACCGTTGGATCTACACACCACAACATTCAATCTTACACTCATTACAGACATTTAAATAATAACAATAACAAGGACAGCTGGATCTAAACACCACAACATTCAATCTTACACTAATTACAGACATTTAAATAATAACAATAACAAGGACAGTGTAACGTGGCTCGCGCCACGGAGCGAGAGGACGGACACAAGTGCTGAGAAGAGCGAGATTTATTCAGGGGAATACCGTAATCATCATCCGAAAGCCAGGCAGGGTCGATAGCAGGAGGGCAGTCTGTGAAATATGCAAAGACGGGCATTACAAAGACAAGGCACGGGTAACAAGGGAAACACGAATACGGTCAGGTACAGAGAAACAGCAAGGAACAGACACGATCACAAATCAAAATACCAGACAAAGGACAAGGGAGACTCAGGGGCTTATATACAAGGGACTGAAAACGAGGGACAGGTGTGAACGATAATACAGGGGCGTGGTAACAAACAAGGAATCACGAAGACAAACGAGCTGGGCGGGATAAACAGGCAGAGAACACAAACATGAGGGAACCCAGAGTGACAGCTACGAGAGGGGGCGTTGCCCTACGTGACAGACAGCTAGATCTAAACACCACAACATTCAATATTACACTCATTATAGATAACAGAAGCTTTTCAGTCATGTGACACTGGGTGTAACACATCTAGGTACGACCACTGCCTCTGGTCAATCCTACAGACTCTACAGATTAGACTGAGAATAGATTTACTGTAATATGACAGACACACATCTTTGGATTATAAAGTCAAGGAAAAGACAAAACAACCAGTGCTGATGTGACACACGTACCCAAAGTGATCAGAGGGATCCAAGTTGAAGTGCAAAGGATCAAAGAATCGTTTATCTGACTGCTGCACTTTTGCAGAAGTGTCCAATGTTTGTGTTTCTTTAGTGAAGTCCAGGAGCGCGTGTGCTCAGATCACCTGCATCTGCTGCTCCACTAGTGGGATGGCCAGTTGGTTTGACACTCAAATTAAAGGGGTTAAGGCTTTTGTGCTTTTTGAAGGAAAAGGGGTGTTGCCCCAATTTGACTCTGCATTTCCAATGTAAAATACATGCAAACACAAGTTCTCTCCAGTCTAACCTGAAAGCACTGTCTAGGTCACAGTGACAATGCAGTTTACATTAGAATCACTGGTTCAAAGACAAGCACTCAAAGCAATAATCTGCTGGTTTAAATCCCTATTATGCAGAAGCGTCCCCTAGTGGGCCCGCAGGTGGGCCCAGCTCATAAATCGCATTATTAAACATATTAAACATTGATGGATCTCCAAACAAAAGTGATAAATTCTAAATTTCCTATCCCATCTACATGCCTACTGAGTTTCAGACGTCTTCATGCAGCCGATCGCGAGATATCCGTCTTTGAAGTTGGTGATGAAAGCGCACCCCGCGGGGGGGGGGGGGGGTGTCTCCATACATATCCGTTTAAAAAACATATTTATGATATGAGATGACTTAATGTTTTGTCACCTAAAAATCATTTACTAATAAGGCTTTAATTTAAGACCTTAACATCGTAGATCCGTTGTGGTTAAGTACCTTAATTTGCTTGCTCACCTCACTGCAAAATTGTGCCTAATCCACTTCCTGGATGAGACGCTCCGACAAATCTGCCCCCTAAGCGTCACCGAAGCGTTTTGAAAGCTGATTTGTCCTCTAATTACAAAGCTGCAGCAATTCTGCTTTGATTTGAGTGGTTTTTATTGGTAGTGACTTTGATTGACAGTTTTTAGCACCTCTCACCGACGAGGTGCGAAGGGGGGGGGGGAGGTGGGCTCACCAATCAGCCCCCTGAGACAATCTGGCGCAGAAGTGATTGAAAGCTGTTCTAACCAATAGTTTACTTCCAGCTGAAGATAACCAGCCCTCGTTTGCCATGATTGGTCCATTTTTTTTTATTGAGTCCTCGGAAAATTCCCGTTCATTCCTGTTCTAAGTCCGCTAGCCTACTAGCCCAAGCTAACCTAAGCTAACCTATGCTAACCTCCCCAGAACACACTGTTCGGCGAAACTGAAGCAGTCGTGGATCATTTTGTTCGTTTTTATTTCGATTGTGGATACTTTTGAACATCACAGAAAATAAAAGGATTACTTTTGGTGGAATTTATTTCTATTTTTCGGATACGACGCCAACCCGGAAGTGGGAATGAACACCGGCTACGACGCGATTCTACGGACTCGTGAGTAAAAATGGATAATTTTACATACGCGAATTTGTACAAAAT
This sequence comes from Brachyhypopomus gauderio, assembly GCF_052324685.1. Classification (NCBI taxonomy): domain Eukaryota; kingdom Metazoa; phylum Chordata; class Actinopteri; order Gymnotiformes; family Hypopomidae; genus Brachyhypopomus; species Brachyhypopomus gauderio. The sequence continues at coordinate 97,666 of NW_027506899.1, forward strand.
ATATAATCTAATACTAAACATTAGATTATAAACAGTATTGGAGCTTTTGAGTGCTGGAGTACTCTGTATCATGTCAGATGCTACCGGAGTTGGCTACGTTAGCTTACCTTAGCCTGTTGGACTATATTGGACATAAATATCATAATGTACAGTTCATAATTGGACATGGAATTTATTCATTGTAATTTTCTGGTCTTTCTGTAATATTTGCAACGTTGTTGTTTGAAATAGCTCCTCGGTTTCAGCTTAGTTGGCTAAGTGCTCCATTTTTTCTATGTTGTCAGAAAAGACCCTAGTTATTATATTTTATAATTTATGCCTAGATTTGCATAACTATGTGAATATACATACTGGTCTAGTTCAAGTTCAAGCTCAAGTTTTTTTGGCCATGTTCTTCTGTAATAGAGGCTCTCAAAAAAAACCAAAATGATGGAAATATAAGCCTGGAGATGAATCAATATGTTCCCCCAACTGTCTACTTCAGTTTGAGCCCTGAATGATCATTTTCCTATGTGTACAACTTGAGATAACTAGTGTTGAAGTGTACTAGTACAATTCGCTCAAAATGAATGAATTTTTTAACATTTCTGCTGTATAAGGTTAAGAATATAGCCGATATTTCCATGTGGAAATATGGTAGAATTCATGGTGGAGTTTATGATAAGCTAACCATGTCCTGCTGCAGCAAAGCATCTCCAAACCATGACACCTCCACCTACATCAGGGGTGGGCAATTAATTTTTACAAGGGGCCACATGAGAAACCTGAATTGTGTCAGAGGGCCACACAAACAATAATGACGTCATCACAGTGGCTCCGCCCACCTCACGCAAACTTCCGCGAACGGCGGAGGCGTTTATACTTTCCGCGTCACATTCTGTGCAGTGTTCTCCGAAACGATGTGTGTTGGTATAAAGAAACACCCCTCAAAAACAGGGGAAGGAACATTTACCTGACCAATTTTAATGTTGCTTTTTGTTTCAGATTTGAAAAGTGCTGGAATTTAGGCTAAATACTTGAAAATGTTTGAAATTGTAACTACTTCATTTCACAACAAATAGCCATCTGAATGAACAGTTTTCTTGTATTACATTAACAAATACGAGCCTCTTGTAATTCCAGGACGAAACATGAGAGAACGTGAAGACAGATTGGGCGTTTTGAAAATAAACAATAATTAAATAATGTGATAAAAAAGCGAATTATTTCGGATCATTTCAAATATATGTATAAATATTTAACTTAATTAAGTTTAACGTGCTGGGAAATATTGAAATGGACCTTGAAAGTGACGTATATTCCACCTTGTAAAGGTGTATGAACCCTGCAAACATGACTTTGTTCATTGCGCTGAAGCGCGGCGCGCGCGCGAAGTTACAAAATTCGAGAGGTGCACGACCTCGCGAATCGACAGCGCGCGAGGCCACCGTAATTACGTCATTTTCGCCGCGCGGACCCTCGCACGCGTCAAGTATAAACCAGGCTTAAACCTAGCTTTAAAGCACTTCTACGGCACTTTCAAGGTCCATTTCAATATTTCCCAGCTGACTCAGGTTCTCTCTTAAGCTCGGTTTCTGGAACGGAAAACCTGAGCTTTCGTTAACTCTTGAGTTTACTTACCCGCTTTCTGGAATACCCTCCTGTTCAGTCAGCTATTTGTTGTGAATCGAAAAACAGTTACATATTCAAGCATTTTCAAGTACTTTAGCCTAAATTCCAGCACTTTTCAAACCTGGAACACAATGCACAATTAAAATTCGTCACGTAAATTTTCCGCCGTTTGCGGAGGTTCGCGCGAGGTGCAACGTTCACTCCCGAAAGCCTTAACTTGTCGCTGATCACCTACAGTGTTCTTGCACAGCTCACACACACACGCAGGTATGTCCACACGGAATTAACACAAACGTAGCGCTTTCAAAATAAAAGCGTCACAGTTGTATTGCACGCACGACATAGATATTTGTTTTATTTATGATTGGCCTCTCGCGGGCCGGACAGGGACGCACAACGGGCCGGATGTGGCCCGCGGGCCGTTGTTTGCCCAGGTCTGACCTACATCATGACACCTCCACCTCCATCGTGTCATCTTCACCTCCATCATGACACCTCCATCATGACACCTTCACCTCCATACCTCCACCTCCATGCTTCACAGTTGGTATGAGGGTCTTTTGTAGGAATGCTGTATTTGGTTTACATCAAACGTCTTCTGTTCTGGTGTCCAAATAATTAAATTTTAGACTCATTTGTCCAATGAACATTATTGCAGTTTCCAGATGGTTGAATGGCTGTTATCAAATTATCACTTATTAACTGCAGTATTCTAGAATGCAGATTTCTCCCAGTGAATGTTCTACATTTGAACACATTGCAGTGTTTTTCGGGACTGTTATGTCTGCTGTCATGCTGATTGTCTATAATCCCCCCAAACACAGTACAGCAATTCTTGAGGTTTGGACACAAATTTGGAACATGTCTTAATTGTAGAGATAAAATTTCCAAAAATCAGTCCAGCTGCTGAACCCTTTTGACTCCCATGTACAACCAGTACTCTAAACTAAACCTGCTTCTCTCATCAGGGGACCAAATTTCATCAGATGTTGCAGTTGACTATTTCTGTGTCTTCTTTGAAATGTCAGTCTGTATCAAAGGTCTGCTGCAAACATCTTAATTAGATGTTTGAAAATGAAAGTTGCACTGGTCTGCAGCATCATCACACGTCTAACTAGCATCGTGTGTCAGTTTGTGTTTTTAACTGTTTTAACTGTTAGTCTCACACTTCATTGATATTTATTAAACTGTTCTGAAGACAGAAAGACCCCTTAAACCCTCTGTGATCATATTTAATACACTGTATAATACTCAGTACTGCACTGTGTGGGGTCATATTTAATATTCTAAAATACACTGTATAATATTCAGTACTGCACTGGGTTATTCTGATGATCATACATGAAACATCTTTACTGTGTACAGCGTCTACATGTGTATAGCTACAAATTAGACACACAGAATGAAAAACCTTTCAGAGTTCACACGACACAATCCAAAGATTTATTGTTCATAAAGATGATCAGATAAACACAAATACATCATCACTCTTAATAGAAGAGACTGAGAGTGTCAGATAAACACAAATACATCATCACTCTTAATAGAAGAGACTGAGGGTGTCAGATAAACACAAATACATCATCACTCTTAATAGAAGAAACTGAGGTAATCAGCTGATGGTAATCAGGATACACAATCTTAAACAGAAGATCAATACATCTCACAACCATAATTATCAAACCTAACACTCTAGGGGAGAGAGAGAGGAGGGGAAATAGAGAAGTGAAAGAAACTAAGAAAAAAGTAAATGAAATCGAAAGAGTTTTATTAAGTATTATAGACTGTATGAAAGACCAAAATATAATCAGACAGAGAGGGAGAGAGAGGAAAAAGCACAAAAATACAAATGAGAGAGAGTTGTAAAAGAACAATTAGTATATTGTAAATGCTTTAAAACTACCTGTGTATGTGTGTGAGAGAGTGTATGTGTGTGTTTAGGAGAGAGGTGTGTGTGTGTGTGTGTGTGTGTGTGTGTGAGTGTGTGTAGGAGAGAGTGGGGTATGTGTGTGTGTAGGGGGGAGAGTGTGTGTGTGATGGAGATGTTTGTGTAGAACAGAAAATATAGCCTACATACACAAACACTCAGAAGGGCCAGCCAGAAAAAACACTGTATGAGAAAGAAAGCGAAAAGTGTGTGTGTGTGTGTGTGTGTGTGTGTGTGTGTGTGTGTGTGTGTGTGTGTGTGTGTGTGTGTACTGTGTGTATGTGTAACGGTGTAGAATAAATAGTGAAATTTCTGCTAAGTCGGCACCACTAATCTGACGTCTGCACCGCAGCCCGCAAGGGATTATGGGATACTCGCGGCAGAAAAGTTCATATATGTAATGCTGCACGTAAACGCCATTGACTGCAGTAAAAAGTGATTGACAGCTAACTATGGCTGATAATTGGCTTAATAAAAATTGATTGACAATGAAAGTCTAGTATCTGATTGGTTGCAGTCGAAAATGATCGACACATGCTCCGCCCTTTACCCACGCCCACCGGGGCTCTGGCCTGCAGCATTACATATATGGGAGAAGTTTGTGCACTGACACAAGTAGGTACTCCTCCCCGCTCATTTGAAGATAAACGAGTATTGTGATGATTTTTTTATTTAAGATTAAGTAATTAATAATATTTTTAATATAAAAAATATTTAAACGAGGGAATGTTTCACCATTCGAGCGCACGTTTTCTGTAATCCGTGCTCACAATTTATTAATTCATTCACATGATTAACAATTCGTTCTCACATTTTCATTCATTCCTTTGCAAACACTACTGGCCTAAACGTGTGAATGAATTAATAATTTATGGGCACGAATTACAGAAAACATGCGCTCGAATGGTAAAACGTTCCCTCGTTTAAATATTTTTTTTTACCTATGTCCCCTCCAGGGCTCAGTACATTTAATGAATCTCGAAATGGTTAAATATATGAATGTACAGGGTTAGGATTAAACGGGCATTAATTTAAGATCGTATTTTAAGGTTTGTGATCAAAATACTTGATGCTAGTTTGTCTAACTTTAGCTTCATTTGTACGGACAGATCCTGCTGAGACGTGATTAAATAATAGATGATTATTGCAGGTGAGCGGTTATATGTGTGCTCTGTTTTTATCTTTTATGATCACCAGTAAGAGACCAAGAGTTTGAATTAGTCACCGAGCGAGTGTGATCTCCGTTTATGCTCCTGCAGCTGGAGAAGTTGTTGTAAATTGTTATTTCTAACTGTTAGCTACGATCATCACGATCATGGGACACTCACGTAGAAAAGTTTGTGCACTGACACAAATGTGTGTGTAGGAGAGAGGGGGGAGTGTGTGTGTGGTGTGTGTTTGTAGGAGAGAGGGGGGAGTGTGTGTGTGGTGTGTGTTTGTAGGAGAGAGGGGGGAGTATGTGTGTGTGGTGTGTGTTTGTAGGAGAGGGGGGGGAGTGTGTGTGTGTGTGTGTGTGTGTGTAGGAGAGAGGGGGGAGTGTGTGTGTGGTGTGTGTTTGTAGGAGAGAGGGGGGAGTGTGTGTGTGTGTTTAGGAGAGAGGGGGAAGTGTGTGTGTGGTGTGTGTGTGTAGGAGAGAGGGGGGAGTGTGTGTGTGGTGTGTGTTTGTAGGAGAGAGGGGGGAGTATGTGTGTGTGGTGTGTGTTTGTAGGAGAGGGGGGGGGAGTGTGTGTGTGTGTGTGTGTGTGTGTGTGTAGGAGAGAGGGGGGAGTGTGTGTGTGGTGTGTGTGTGTGTGTAGGAGAGAGGGGGGAGTGTGTGTGTGGTGTGTGTGTGTGTGTAGGAGAGAGGGGGGAGTGTGTGTGTGTGTGTGTGTGTGTGTAGGAGAGAGGGGGAAGTGTGTGTGTGTGCGTGTGTTGGAGAGAGGGGGGAGAGCGTGTGTGTGAGAGAGCGAGGGAGAATGTGTGTTTGTGTGTGTGTGTGTAGGAGAGAGGGGAGAGAGTGTGTGTGTGTGTGTGAGACAGAAATGTTTGTGTAAAACAGAACATACATACATAGACTCAGAGAAAAGTGAGTGTGTGTGTGTGTGTGTGTGTGTGTGTGTGTGTGTAGGTGAGGGGGAGTGTGTGTGTGTGTGTGTGTGTGTGTGTGTGTGTGTGTGTGTGTTTAGGAGAGGGGGAAGTGTGTGTGCGCGTGTGTGTTGGAGAGAGGGGAGAGAGCGTGTGTGAGAGAGCGAGGGGGGAGTGTGTGTGTGTGTGTGTGTGTGTAGGAGAGAGGGGGGAGTATGTGTGTGTGTGTGTGTGTGTGTGTAGGAGAGAGGGGGGTGTGTGTGCGTGTGTGTATGTAGGAGAGATGGGGAAGTGTGTGTGTGTGTGTGTGTGCGTGTGTATGTTTAGGAGAGAGGGGGAATCGTGTGTGTGTGCGTGTGTGTGTTGGAGAGGGGGGAGAGAGTGTGTGTGTGTGTGTGTGTGTGTGTGTGGAGGAGAGAGGGGGGAGAGTGTGTGTGTGTGTGTGGTGTGTGTGTGTGTGTGTGTGTGTGTGTAGGAGAGAGGGGGAGTATGTGTGTGCGTGTGTGTGTATTGGAGAGAGGGGGAAGTGTGTGTGTGTGTGCGTGTGTGTTGGAGAGAGGGGAGAGAGCGTGTGTGAGAGAGCGAGGGGGGAGTGTGTGTGTGTGTGTGTGTGTGTGTGTTGGAGAGAGGGTGTGTGTGTGTGTGTGTGTGTGTGTGTAGGAGAGAGGGGAGAGAGTGTGTGTGTGTGTGTGTGTGTGTGTGTGTGTGTGTGTGTGTGTGTGTGTGTAGGAGAGAGGGGGGAGTATGTGTGTGTAGGAGAGAGGGGGGAGTATGCGCGTGTGTGTTGGAAAGAGGGGGGAGAGTGTGTGTGTAGGAGAGAGGGGGGGGTGTGTGTGTGTGTGTGTGTAGGAGAGAGGGGGGAGTATGGGTGTGTGTAGGAGAGAGGGGGGGTGTGTGTGTGTGTGTGTGTGTGTGTAGGAGAGAGGGGGAATCGTGTGTGTGTGTGCGCGCGTGTGTTGGAGAGAGGGGGGAGATCGTGTGTGAGAGAGCGAGGGGGAGTGTGTGTGTGTTTGTGTGTGTTGGAAACAGGGGGGAGAGTGTGTGTGTGTGTGTGTGTGTGTGTGTGTGTGTGTGTGTGTGGAGGAGCGAGGGGGAGAGTGTTTGTGTGTGTGGTGTGTGTGTGTGTAGGAGAGAGGGGGGTGTGTGTGCATGTGTGTGTGTGTGTAGGAGAGAGGGGGAAGTGTGTGGTGTGTGTGTGTGTGTGTGCGTGTGTGTGTTTAGGAGAGAGGGGGGAGTATGTGTGTGTAGGAGAGAGGGGGGTGTGTGTGCGTGTGTGTGTGTGTTTAAGAGAGAGGGGGGAGTATGTGTGTGTGTGTGTGTAGGAGAGAGGGGAAATCGTATGTGTGTGTGTTTGTGTGTGAGAGAGCGAGCGGGAATGTGTGTGTTTGTGTGTGTGTGTAGGAGAGAGGGTGTGTGTGTGTGTGTGTGTGTGTGTGTGTGTGTGTGTGTGTAGGAGAGAGGGGGAGTGTGTGTGTGTGTGTGTTATGATGTTCACTGTATCAGTCATCATGTCCAGTTGTGTGTGTAGAGGAGTGTTACCATGGAGACTCAGGTGTTCCTGCAGGACACAGGAGGTTATTCTAGTTCACACACACACACTGAACCGCCCACATTGAACCCTGCATAGAGGGGCTGAGTGAATGTGGAGTTGAAAGTGTGTAAGTGTGTGAGTGTGTGTGTGTGAGAGGAGACGCTGTAGAAGGACAGAGTGCCGGCGGGCCAGTCCACATACACTCCTACTCTGTTGGAGATGGAGGGGACAGAGATGAACGTTTCCTTCTTATTGTGTTTGACAGCGTATCTGTTATTAGAGCAGTAAAGACTCCAGGACTTTATATTCCATCCAAACTTACAGTCATCACTGCGTCCTTTCCTGCTGATTCCTTTATATGTCACTGCTATAAGAGCATCATCTCCACTCCACTCAGCCTCCCAGTAACAGCGTCCACACTCACTCTCTCCACACACACTCTCTCCACACACACTCTCTCTACTCAACACCTGCCAATAGTAATCAAATCTGTCTGGATGATGAGGATACGACTGCCACTCCCCCCACGTCACCTTCCTGTTCCCCTCAGACAGAGAGAGACGTGTGTGTGCTGTGTTTGGGTCCAGTGTGAACTCACGCGCATCTGCACACAAGAACAGACATTAGAGGAGAGAACACACAACACAACTACTGTGTGTGAGAGTGAATGTGTGTGTGTGTGTGTGTGTGTGTGTGTGTTTGTTTTTGTGAAAAATCAGTACAAATGTCATAATACACAGTCACAAAGTTAGGACTCATGTAAAAGTCAGTACCAAAAACCATGTCCTAACTTTTCTGACGATGCTACGGTGTTCAGAGAGGTATAATGTATCTCTGTAATTGATATCGCGAAAGTACTAAATTTTAACAATCGTCAGAACAAATCTGGGTGTGGGTGTCGCAATTTGGCTTAAGTGTGTGCACGCCACCAGCGGATTATTGAGGAACTGCAAGCAAAGCCACGCACACTTCGGAAGACGCGTCAGCTATTCCCGGATGTGACGTCAGTAGTCTACTAGGAAGCATCCAATCCATCCAATACTCATTAGATAAACAAATAATCCTTCGAGCGTTCGCGGCAAAATTACGTTACGTTTTTCCTGGGAAAATTGGAGAAGTTGGACGGAGAGCTTTTATTACCTGCGTGGATGTGGTAAGTTAAAAAACATATTTTTTTCTTGTTAATGTTTTTATAGTATTTGACAACCTTATTATATACGTGTCTATATTAATTTGTTTTTCTTTCTTCATGCGCTTAGAACAGATTACTTTTAAATGCGTTACCTAGAGTGAAACACTTTGCTGTTAAATTTGTATGTTTAACCTGGCAAGTGTCCGTCCAGTTTATCAGACTTAGATTTCTTTACGAGTTATTTTATCAGTATAAGTAACAGCAGGGGATCCGTGTTATGTAGTTGTTTTTATATAAATGATGTAATAAATTTGACATCTTCGAATTAGATATATCCAAATCTCCACTTAGTCGATTCAGCTCTCGTCAGTCATCATAATTGGGTTTTTGTTACACGCCGCTTAAAGCTGGGCGTACACTGTGCGATTTTTGGCCCATTTTCAGCCGATTTTTCACTCGTGTGACTATCTTTGCGATCGGGCTGAGTTTCGGCTCAATCGCGTGTCGTGCATCGTATAGTTTACACAGGTAAACGAGGAGCGATTCACACCTCACGACCAACTCCCAATCAGAAATCGCAGCGTCGCAAGAATATCAAACATGTTTGATATTCAAATCGCTCCTCGTGAGAGTATCGCACTGTTGAAGCAGCTCTACGAGCCGACTCTCCTTTTAAACCCTGCGATTTAGTCGTACAGTTTGAGATGGAGCTGAGTACACCATTTAAAATAACGTACAGTGTACGCCCAGCTTTACTCTGGCTCCGTTTCAGTTCCTTTGCGCGAGCGGTATTACATGCTTTTTCAACACGGCAGAGTGGGGGAAGGGTGGAGACAGTTGTGTAATGGCGGACGTCAGAAAGTTGTGCTGAATTAAAACATATATTTACACATATATAATTTATTTAATTGTTAGGAAAATGTATATTTTGAATGTATATTTTTGAACATTTCCAGAAATATTCCAAATACTTAGTCGATTGAGATCTGTAATACGCTAACCCTAATCCTGTCCGCATTAGAATGGGGGAGGAGGGGTGCCAGTTACGTTTCTCAGCTTTGCAGAGTGGGGGAGGGGTGGAGACTAAGCAGAGAGGGGGAGGAGTTAGGGTTAGGGTTAGGGCTAGAGTGGCGAGTTCTGAACTTTGAGGGAATTAGCTGGGCAGTGCAAGTTGCTGTTCGGGTGGGGAAAGGTGCACTGGTGACGTTTGCAGTTGTGAAATGGCGGACGTCAGAGAGTTGTGCAGAATTTATATATATATATATGTATGTAATTGTTAGGAAAATGTATATTTTGAACATTTCTAGAAATATACCAAATATTTAGTCGATTGAGATCTGTAACCCTAATCCTGTCTGCATTAGAATGGGGGAGGGGTGCCAGTTACGTTTTGAGCTTTGCAGAGTGGGGGAGGGGAGCAGAGGAAGCAGAGTGAGGTATTCTGTGAGAACGAATCGCTTTATAAATAGTGCTGTGAAAATAGGGTTTTTTTTTTTTTTTTAACTCAACTTTAGTTTAGGAAATAATGGTTAATTGCAGTTTTAAAGAAGCAATGATAAACAGACATTCACTTACTGGAATTATCTAAAGTATTTATGTATTGATATTTCCAAATACATATTTTAGAGGCAATCAACATAAAGGCAACATATTTAAGTTAAAGCTGTAAAAATTGTCAGTGTCTGGTCTACATATTCAAAAAGAACATCCAGTATTCTGAAAAGCATGAGGGCCTTTTTGTGTTTGTTTTGAAGTTATTATGCTTCTAGAATTTTTTATTGGAATTAAGATTGGAATTGGAATTAAGATGTTTTTAGGCTGACCTAAAATGAATGAACATTTAATGTTTATTTCCATGTAATTCAGAATTGTATTGTCCCTAGACAATCCTGTACAAACATGTCAAAAAGAAGAGCCAGGCTTAGTCCGGTAGAAGATGCTACTGGGCATGTTATTTCTCAAAAAGATAAACCTTGGTTTGAAGAAAGACTCATAAATGCATATAAAGGTAAGCCTTAATTCATGAGTTTTCCTTAATGACTTCATGATTTGGTTTAGCACATGAAGGTGAAGTTCTTAATTGAAGGTTTTCAAGTAGACACATCTCTTCATCCACATTTCACTGCATTAAGCCCACACCACCATACCCAGTCTACACCTGGCCCCATTGACACCGTTAATGTGTACTCCGTCCCACCAGTTCCATATAAATTTTTACCTATTTCATCATCAAACACTAATTACAGAATAGATCCATACTGGCACACTGTCATGCCCAACTCCACCCCTCTCGATTGTCCTGCCTTGTTTCCCCATTGCCATAGTTCCCTTCTGTCTGTCACGCCCCTGTCCTCAGTGTTCCCACCTGTGTCTTGTTTAGTTTCCCTGTCCCAGTGTATTTTAGTCCTTCTGTTTCAGCCATCTGCGTCAGTCATTGTGTTTGTGAGTACTCCTTTATCCTGCCCTGCCCTGCCTTGCTCTGCTCTCCATTCCGTGTAGTCTCTCTGTCTTTGTCTAGGTTTTGTTTTCTAGAGTGCTTTGTGTTTTTACATCTACCTGTTTTCCCGTGCGCTGATCTCTCCTTGCCTGCTTATCGTTTCTCCCTTGCTTCCCCAGTATTCCGGTTTGGTCAGTTCTGTTTGGTCTTCCTTATGTTCCTTACCATGTTTCCTACTTGCCCGTGATATTTCTGTTTCCCTCTGAGCTCATTGTCTTTTGCCATAGTCTATTTTCCCTGATCTAGTGTTCCCTACCTGGTTATTCTCTCGTAGTTTTATGCTTTCAGTCTAGCGTTGTCCTTCCATCATTCCACCCTCCCGATAAGTGTTCTGCATTTAAGAATATAACACGAACACAGTAACTAGATTCCTGTGTTCTGTACCCCTAACTGTGTTCTGTGTTTAAAACCGTATGTTTTATTCTGTTCTTTTATCTCGGTTGATTATATTAGAAATATGCATTCGTGGTTGCTTGTATGTCTGTCGTCTTGAGTTGAACTAGGTCTCTGGTAGCATGTTTAGTATTTTTGTTCTGGTAGTGTGTTGCTTGTTTGCTGTGTCATTAAGTTTATGTACCCTTTAGTGTACATCCCCTTCTACCTGATTGTTCTCCTTGGTTCTATTGTGTTTATTTCATTTAATAAATTATTTTAAAACTTGCGGTTGCGTCACACCCGCCCCTTGATACGTTATACACACCCAGTGACTAACGCCATCCCCAGCCCCACTTGCACTGTTAATGTCCACCTATGCTATAAGGCACCCTGTGTAACTATAACTCACGGACTCCACTCTAGCTTTATTACCTCATCCTTACACCCTGACCAACCAACCTCATCCTTAAACTAAACTTAAACTTTATTGATCCCACAAGTGGAAAATTCAGTTCCCCCGGGACCACGGTGTAAAGCACAGAGATCCCAGAGTGGCCACACCCTGACCAACCAACCTCATCTTTACACCCTGACCAACCAACCTCATCCTAACACCCTGACCAACCAACCTCATCCTTACACCCTGACCAACCAACCTCATCCTTACACCCTGACCAACCAACCTCATCCTTACACCCTGACCAACCAACCAACCTCATTCTTACACCCTGACCAACCAACCAACCTCATCCTTACACCCTGACCAACCAACCACCCTCATTCTTACACCCTGACCAACCAACCAACCTCATCCTTACACCCTGACCAACCAACCAACCTCATCCTTACACCCTGACCAACCAACCTCATCCTAACACCCTGACCAACCAACCAACCTCATTCTTACACCCTGACCAACCAACCAACCTCATCCTTACACCCTGACCAACCAACCAACCTCATTCTTACACCCTGACCAACCAACCAACCTCATTCTTACACCCTGACCAACCAACCAACCTCATTCTTACACCCTGACCAGCCAACCAACCTCATTCTTACACCCTGACCAACCAACCAACCTCATTCTTACACCCTGACCAACCAACCTCATCCTTACACCCTGACCAACCAACCAACATCATCCTTACACCCTGACCAACCAACATCATCCTTACACCCTGACCAACCAACCTCATCCTTACACCCTGACCAACCAACCTCATCCTTACACCCTGACCAACCAACCTCATCTTTACACCCTGACCAACCAACCTCATCTTTACACCCTGACCAACCAACCTCATCTTTACACCCTGACCAACCAACCTCATCCTTACACCCTGACCAACCAACCTCATCCTTACACCCTGACCAACCAACCAACCTCATCCTTACACCCTGACCAACCAACCTCATCCTTACACCCTGACCAACCAACCAACCTCATCCTTACACCCTGACCAACCAACCAACCTCATTCTTACACCCTGACCAACCAACCAACCTCATCCTTACACCCTGACCAACCAACCACCCTCATTCTTACACCCTGACCAACCAACCAACCTCATCCTTACACCCTGACCAACCAACCTCATCCTAACACCCTGACCAACCAACCAACCTCATTCTTACACCCTGACCAACCAACCAACCTCATCCTTACACCCTGACCAACCAACCAACCTCATCCTTACACCCTGACCAACCAACCAACCTCATCCTTACACCCTGACCAACCAACCAACCTCATCCTTACACCCTTACCAACTAGTTTTGAAATGTACCGTAGCAGATTATATCCTTGTCAGCTTTAGATCCAGCAGCCCTGGGTACTGTTCTGCAGCCCTTTGCAACATATATCTCAATTACTTTTTTTAACCCAATAATTTGTTGGTTATTTTATACAACCATTTCTATTTGATGCCTGAAGATGCTTAGTCGTTACTGTCCTCTGCTTACATGATCAATGCACATGTTAGAGCTCTTTATTTAGCAGCAGCATCCTCCAAAATCTTTGCATTTTAGATTCATTGTCTTTAAATTAAACAAAAATGTCCTTTACATTTAATTTCTGTTCTATTTTAGGAAGGGGAGTGTTTGCCCTCATGCACATTGAGAGTGGATGCTTTGTGCTTGAATATAAAGGAAAACTTATTTCACAAAAGGAGAGTTTTAAAAGACAAAGAAGATATACAGAAAAACAAAATGGGTTTTTGTTTGACTTTGAGTGGAATGGAAGCTCATGGTGGTACGTCACGCTGTAAATTTCTAAACATTTCTCTGTTAGTCTAGTTGCTAACTTGCATGCAAGATAAAATCACATTGTGCCTGAAATGTGCTGATTTGTATTTTTATTTTTTCAGGGGTTTATCTATAGTAGATATTAAAATATTTTGTGCAATTGGTATATTTCCTGTAACGTACTACTAATCCATCAATGTTCATGTATTGAGTGGAATACATCTAAGATAAGGATGTTTCTTTCAGCATTGATGCTTCTGAAGAGGATGGAACACTTGGCAGGCTTGTGAATGATAATGCAAAAAATGCCAACTGTAAAATGAAGAAAATTGTAGTTAATGGCAGGCCACACCTGTGTTTATTCGCGATCAAGAATATACTCCCGGGGGAAGAAATAACATACGATTATGGAGACAGTGCTTGGCCGTGGCGTTCACTGGTGAGTTAAAAAAAAACACTGAAAAACAATATATGGGAACGATCATCTCTGGCACCATATTTGGGCACCTGTTTGGGTAGTTTGTTTTTGTATCTGAGATAGAGATGTGACGGATGACGGTGTTTAGATGAATGTTAGTAAAATGTTACACAATTTTACATGATTTTGTATACTAATTGACTTTGTTTTGTCATAAAAGGTTAAAGTTAATATTTCAAAGAAAGACATGTTACAGAAAAAACGTTTTGGTGAACCTTAACCTTCTCTGGCTTCTGAGAGACTGGAACAAATAAACACTATTTCACAGGTACAATCTGTCTATATCAGGCATGAAAATCTGTCACCTTTCGGCGAAATTCGCCGTTTTGAAGTTGAAAAGGGTGACCTACGTGAATCGTGTAGATCCGATGAGTTTTTTGTTGGGGGGGGTCGGGAGATTATATGTATATATTTTAATTATCATATTGACTTAATAAGCAAACAGAGCACTTCCGAAATCGGCAATTTCAATGACTCAGTGGCCAGCAGTTTCCGCCCAGAACCTTCATAGAGGCCAAATAGCGTTTCAATTATACGAACGTTCTTCATTCATGTTATTCATTTACTGCTAAGCGGGACGAGAAGCAGGACCTAGTGCTACACCGCGGACAAGGCAGAAGAGCGAACATTTACCACTACATTTACCAGATCGTATATTTACCAGATCGTACATTTACCACTACATTTACCAGATCGTACATTTACCACTACATTTACCAGATCGTATATTTAACACTACATTTACCAGTGGATTTAATTGGGTTATGGTTTCAATCGTTTTCATATTTTGCGGTAAAACAAAGTTACTGCCGTTCGCTACAGCGTTGAACACAGTCAGAGCCACAAGCTCTTGTGATAAATAGGTAGATAGATAGACCTACTAAGTTCGCGTCAACCCCATGTAGTTAACGGTGACATAAAATAAGAAACAAGATTTTTTTCTAGTGTGTCTGTAGTTGTAACTGGTGAATCCAGGGATGGGTGAGGATAACATTCGCACCAGGGCTGAAAAGGTTGAAGATGAAGTTGTAAACTCTTGTCGTTTGAGTCTACCCTGTGCTTTAGCCCATGTTAGAAAATAAAAACACTTTTTTAATGGTTTTTACTATATTTTACGGAGACCGTAAGGTGACATCATGTAAAAAAAAATAACGCGTGGCCACGACTTATTAACGTGTGGGAACGAGATACTAATGTCGCCTTTCACACGCGGCAACAAAGTTTATTTTTTCACAGCAAAGCAAGCAGATCCCAGGGATGTTCGCGAACTGACTGCCCAAGGAAGGTAAACCTGGCTTTATATAAAGTAATACTTAATTATCTTGTTCACACGCGTTAATTATCTCGTTCGCACGTGTCAGTAAGTCGTGGCCACGCGTTATTATGTTTTTTACATGATGTCACTTTACGGGCTCCGTAATATTTGGCATCACCTGTCGCTGTACCCCCGTACACCAGCAGCTACCCCCCCCCCCCCCCCCCCCCCGTCACCGTATCCCCATGACGTCACATGTCAACGCCCCCCCCCCCCCCCACATGTAAACGCCCCGTCGCCGTATCCCCATGACGTCACATGCCCCCGCCCCCCGATCTTCTCACCTTTTTAACCCCTGACCCATTTTCATGCCTGCTATATACTCAACACTCACTTAGATGTCCTGAAATAACATTCAGAGGCACTGTTGGGGTGAAATTTAAATAACCTGCTAAGCCTTAATGTGCTTTGACTTTTTATTAATAAATTTTCTGCAGGTTGATGGCAAAAAATTCTTAATGGGAAATTTTTTGACTGGTGTAGAGTCTACAATGTCATAACAGTTGTCTGTGTGATGTCCTAATTGTGTTTGTGTATTTGTTTTGCTGTTTAACATTTTTCTATGTACTAAACACATTTAGTTTTTGCCAATAATGTTTAAGATAGCAATGGAATTTGTATTTTTACATAGTTTTACAATAGCTGAGATGTGCAGAGAGCGTATTTCACCAATTCTGATCAGCTTGAAGTGTAAATTGTCCTGATATTGGACTGGACCTGAAAGTGTGTGTGTATGTGCTCCTAATTATTCACCTTAGCGTAATTGATGTTTAATAAACTGTAATTGATCCTGCTTTAACTACTAATTGTGTTTTTTTCTGCTATTGTGGCATTATTAATGGTGAATATTAGGGATGCACCGAAATGAAAATTCTTAGCCGAAACCGAAAACCGAAACACCGAAATACATTATGCCAATTATTAGTAACATTGGATTTATGGCTAACCTCACTAAAATCAAGGCATTGCTATTCAAAGAATAAATCAACTACAAAATTTGATTTGAAAATATTTATTTAGCACTGACATTATAGTAATGCATATTATAAAATAAAATTAGTGGTGGGCCGTTAACGGCGATACCGCTGACAACGGCCGACCACTAATTAAATTAAACTCGCTTGCAGACCGTTTTTATCTGAGAGGATAAATATATGTATTTTATACGAGTTAAATTTAATTATAACTGACTGGCCTGAAAGATAAATATAAATTCTCTCATAAAAACGTGACGTGAGTTGCAACAACATTAAACCGCTCAGGTAAACACACTTCTGAGAAATGTCGTCTGCTCGGCAAAACATAACGGGGCTCAATGTGCTCTATTAGCCTACGAAATCCCTACGACAGAGAACTGCTGATCGTCTAAAGCTGGGCGTACACTGTGCGATTTTTGGCCCATTTTCAGCCGATTTTTCACTCATGCGACTATTTTTCGATCGGGCCGAGTTTCGGCTCAATCGCGTGTCGTGCATCGTATAGTTTACACAGGTAAACGAGGAGCGATTCACACCTCACGACCAACTCCCTATCAGAAATCGCAGCGTCGCAAGAATATCAAACATGTTTGAAATTCAAATCGCTCCTTGTGAGATCGCATGAGAGCGTCGGGTCGTATAGTGTGAGTATATGAATCGTGAGCTGTGAATTTTTAAACCCTGCGATTTAGTCGTACAGTTTGAGCTGGAGCTGAGTACACGATTTAAAATATCGTACAGTGTACGCCCAGCTTAAGGCAACGAGTTCCATAATTTTTGGTGTAGGCCTAATGTATTTTGCCTTGGCGCCATCACTGGAAAACTTTTTTGCTAGCTTTATCCAAATAAGCGCGTGCAGGTGGCGATTTTTGCTTGCGTCATCACAGCACATTGTTTCGGCCGTGTTGTTTCGGTGATGAAAGTATTTCGGCCGAAAACCGAAAATGCAAATTTAAGCCATTTCGGCCGAAAATTTTCGGTGGCCGAATTTTCGGTGCATCCCTAGTGAATATGAAATATGTGTGTTCATTTAGAATGTCAGCAGTGACATGCAAGAAGACAAAATGACCAGATCTCCTGGTGAACCTGAACCCTCACTGGCTTCTGATGGGTGCACACCTGTCCTTCCTGCTGAATGAGTAAATTTGATAGCAATGGAATTTTTATTTTTACATAGTTTTACAATAGTTGAGATGTGCAGAGAGCATATTTCACCAATTCTGACCTGCTTGAAGTGTAACTTGTCCTGATATTGGGCTGGACCTGAAAGTGTGTGTGTGTGGTCCTAATTATTCACCTTAGCGTAATTGATGTTTAATAAACTGTAATTGATCCTGCTTTAACTACTAATTGTGTTTTTTCTGCTATTGTGGCATTATTAATGGTGATTATGAAATATGTGTGTTCATTTAGAATGTCAGCAGTGACATGCAAGAAGACAAAATGACCAGATCTCCTGGTGAACCTGAACCCTCACTGGCTTCTGATGGGTGCACACCTGTCCCTCCTGCTGAATGGGTAAATTTGATAGCAATGGAATTTTTATTTTTACATAGTTTTACAATAGTTGAGATGTGCAGAGAGCATATTTCACCAATTCTGACCTGCTTGAAGTGTAAATTGTCCTGATATTGGACTGGACCTGAAAGTGTGTGTGTGTGGTCCTAATTATTCACCTTGGCGTAATTGATGTTTAATAAACTGTAATTGATCCTGATTTAACTACTAATTGTGTTTTTTCTGCTATTGTGGCATTATTAATGGTGATTATGAAATATGTGTGTTCATTTAGAATGTCAGCAGTGACATGCAAGAAGACAAAATGACCAGATCTCCTGGTGAACCTGAACCCTCACTGGCTTCTGATGGGTGCACACCTGTCCCTCCTGCTGAATGGGTAAATTTGATAGCAATGGAATTTTTATTTTTACATAGTTTTACAATAGTTAAGATGTGCAGAGAGCACATTTCACCAATTCTGACCTGCTTGAAGTGTAACTTGTCCTGATATTGGGCTGGACCTGAAAGTGTGTGTGTGTGGTCCTAATTATTCACCTTAGCGTAATTGATGTTTAATAAACTGTAATTGATCCTGCTTTAACTACTAATTGTGTTTTTTCTGCTATTGTGGCATTATTAATGGTGATTATGAAATATGTGTGTTCATTTAGAATGTTTGAGTTGGTTGTGCATTCTTTAGAAATATATTTACTTAGTATAATATGAACACATTTATAACAAGTTTTAATCTGATAATTTCTTTCAAGTGCTTTTTGGAAGTCTTAAAATAACATTCAATTGCGTTGTGTTGTGAGATTTGTTGACCTACTCAAATTGCAAAAGCCTGTTTGTAGGAGATTAATTTTACATTACATTGCTACATACATCTGCAGATCCCTTCAGAGACCATATTTTCCAGACTATAAGGTGCACCGTATTATAAGGCGCATTCTGAATTACGGGGTCTCTTTCTGTATTTGACCCACATATAAGGCGCACCGTACTATAAGGCACAGTCTCAATTACGGACTCTATTTCTGTACAGTACTTACCGGTATTCTGTACGGCACCATATTATTCTGTACGGCACCATATTAGGCACATGCTAAAACATACGGTCTACAAGAAAAGTAAAGGACGCGAAACGGTGATTTTTAAAAGTTTATTATA
Organism: Brachyhypopomus gauderio; assembly: GCF_052324685.1. NCBI lineage: Eukaryota > Metazoa > Chordata > Actinopteri > Gymnotiformes > Hypopomidae > Brachyhypopomus > Brachyhypopomus gauderio. Next base: position 116,490 of record NW_027506899.1, read on the forward strand.
CTACTTAAGAAAACACACAAACACACACAATTTTCTTCTCCTCTTCTCCCACAAATCCATCAAAGTCCTCATCTTCTGTGTCTGAATTAAAAAGCTGCACAATTTCACTAACGAGCACTCCGGGTTCCCGCTCATCAATGTCTGAGTCAGTCTCGTCGCCAGGTAGCTGTTCAGCAATGAGGCCGGCTTTCGCGAAAACTCGGACAACAGTTACAGCAGAAACTTTGGCCCACGCGTCCACAATACATTCACAAACGGTGGCATAACTCGTAACTCGCCCGCCGCTGCCTTCCAGTTTTAGTAAACGTGTGTTCGCCGTCTATCATCCATTGCTCCCACGCCACTCGCAACTTTAAATGCCCCGTTTACGCCAATGTCCAGCGGTTGGAGTTATTTGTTTAATCCTCCCGGAATGACGGCAAGCTCAGAATTAATTTTCTTCACTTGCCTTTTAACGTTGTCTGTGAGATGAGCACACATAGTCAGATCAGCAGGGATAGTGATGTGTGGAAAAAACCGAAAACGAAATGAAATCTCTGTCTCGACTTCTTTACTTGACGCAGTTCATTTTCCTGTTTCCTCCATTTCCAAACCATAGATTCTGTAACGTTCTGCGTAGCGCAGAGCAGGGAGGCGGACACAAACGCTGAGGAAAGCGAGATTTATTAAGGGAAATTCCAAACTCTGAGTCAAAAAGGATGGCGTGGGTCAGATCATTAAGGGAGTCCGAACATTGAACAAGCAATGACATTTTAACACAAGGAGTACTCACAAAAACCCGGCAGGAAAAACGGAACAGGCTGAAACACACGGGGAAACACGAATACAAACACAAGAGACCGCGAACGTGAACAGAGATACATGCATAGCACAAAACAACCGATAACCAGACTGGGGGAAATACAGGGACTATATAAACATGGAACTAACAAGACACAGGTGAGGACGATGATAACAAGGCGTGGCAGACAAGGGAAACCGGGGCAACAGACGAGCTGGGCGGGATCGAGGAGCAGGGAACAACACACACATGAGGGAACAAGGGAAACCGGAGTGACAGCTAGGAGAGGGGGCGTAGCCCTACGTGACAGATTCATTTATGCCAAATTGTATCGCAGCTGCTCTATTCCCATTTACAGCTGCATAACTGATAGCCTGTAGCTTTAAGTGTGCCTCGTAAACGTGTCTCTTCACTGGTGCCATTTTCGAGGGTTCTGGATAAACAAATGTTATTTTGCAGCATACGTGTAGGTAAGCGTAAGTACTGGTACTGTACGTCTTACGTAGTGTTCTTTGATTGGTTTACGTGGGGTACGTTCTGTACGTATTACGTTCCTGTGTCAGATATCGGAACTCAGTACTTGTATAAGGCGCACCGGATTATAAGGCGCACATCCGATTTCTGGGAAAATTTTTGGCTTTTAGGTGCGCCTTATAGTCCGGAAAATATGGTAATTTGTGATGGGTGTAAAAGTAGTCATCTATGCATTTTTCATTGTTCTATCTTTTTAGACTGCTGTCATGGATGAATCCACTGATTACTCTGAATGTACAGACTACAGTGATGAAGACTATGAACCAAATATAGACAGTGAATCTTCAGACCTTTCCAGCTGTAGCAGGTCTGGCATGCTGAGTAATATTTCGCCCAAAAAACTAAAGAGAAACGATGATAAAGACAGTGTGTTAACACGAATCCAGCAAAAGGGGGTAGTCAAAGCTGTCAACTCCCAGTGTCAAGTGTCTTCTTCAGAAATTCATGCAAGTAGCTCACGTGAAAGCTGTCCTACATAACCTGATACCAGCACCCCTTCAGATCAGGGATGTGTTCATGTAGTTCCAATGCCAACCTCAAGTAAAAGCTGGCGATACGCAAAGAAGCAGTACTGCCTTTATTGTGAGAAGCCATACTCTAAAATATCAAGACACCTGCAGTATGTACATCACAATGAACCAGACGTAGCAAAAGCATTCAGCTTTGATAAGAAATCAAAAGAAAGACGAGTTCGATTACGTTTGTTGACCACCAGAGGCAATTTTTTGCATAATGCTTTGATATCAAGTAGTGGCAAAGGAGATTTGGTTGCCCGTAGGAGACCTCAGAAACTTGGATCCACTCAAGAGTTTACGCACTGTATACACTGCCAGGGTCTATATGCAAGGAAGTCACTCTGCAGGCATATTAGAAACTGTCCACAGAACCCTAAAGTTGATGAGCCTGGGAATAGAAAAAAGATGGTTCAGTCACTCAACTGCATGGCACGTGTTCCTCCTGATGTTAGCAAAGCATTTTGGAAAACTGTTATGTGTCAAATGAAACATGATGAAGTTTCTGCTGTAATTAGAAATGATAAATACATATTACTTTTTGGAGAACAGATGTTCAACAAGCTGAACCCAAGTTCCACAAAGAATGATTACATTCGTCAAAAAATGAGAGAGGTGGGACGTCTACTCTTGGAGGCAAGAAGACTGACACCTATTCGGTCTATGGAAGATTTTGTCTTGCCATCAAATTTTCCCCATGTCATAAAATCTGTGAGAGCTGTTTCTGGGCATTGTGAGGAGACCAACACTTAGAGGATTCCATCGTTGGCTCTGAAGCTTGGCCACAGTTTATCAAAAATAGCAACTTCAGTGGAATGCAGTGCAATAATAACGGGCAGAGAGAGGCTGGCTGAGGATGCACGCAGCTTCAGGGTTCTCCAAGAGCATAAATGGAATGAGTCCATTTCAGCAGCAGCAGGAACAACACTTAATGAGGCAAAAATGAACAAACCTCAGGTTTTGCCCTTCACAGAAGATGTCAAAACTTTGCACTCCTTTTTAAATACTGAGATGACAAAATATCAGCATGCTCTGAAGGACCACTCTGATGTCAAAACCTATGCAAGTTGGCGCTTGCCAAAGTCATACTTTTAACAGAAGGAGGGGTGGAGAGGCTTCAAGGATGAAGCTGGAGTCTTATGTTTCAAGAGTAAAATCAACAGTTCATGAAGACCTTGCCTCTGGTCTTAGTGATTTTGAAAAGAAGCTGTGTGAACACTTCCAAAGAGTAGAAATTCGTGGCAAGAGGGGCAGGAAGGTGGCTGTGCTGCTGACCCCTGATATGGTCAATTGCATGGACCTCCTCGTCCAGCAAAGAGATATCTGTCAGGTTCCGGAGGAGAATGTACACCTGTTTGCACGTCCAAACGCTCTTTCATCTTATCGTAGATCAGATGTTCTGCATGAGTTTGGAGAATCCTGTGGTGCAAGAAGTCCATCAGCCCTTTCATCCACAAAATTAAGGAAGCAGATTGCAACTCTGTAAACGGTGTTGAATTTGAAAGACAAGGAAATGGATCAGCTTGCCAGTTTTTTGGGGCATGACATTAGGATTCATCGCCAATACTACCGTTTACCTGAAAGTACTTTGCAACTTGCCAAAATGAGCAAGCTTCTTTTTGCAATGGAAAGAGGGACACTATCAGAATTCCAGGGTGCTACGTTAGATGAAATTGTCATTAATCCACAAGGTAGGGAACTTTTATAATATGTAAAAACTGTGTGTGTGTGTGTATATATGTATGTATGCAAATGTTTTTTCTTGATCAGATGAAGTTGAAGACTCTAATGCTGATACATCAAGTGATGAGGCCGAGCCAGATGACCCTCAGCCAAGCTGTAGCTCCAGAACTCCTGAACCATCACCCTCTGAAAGTGCACAGTCCTCAAATCCACATGGTAAGCTAGCTTATTTTTTGTCCTCTATTAGCTTCATTATCTTTCATGTAGGCATATGTTTGATCAAAATTGTCTCATGATTTGACTTATGACAATGTCTTTGCATGTTCATGAAATGTCCACTATTATACATATATTTAAGATAATATTTCCTGTTCTTTAAGATCGGGGTAATAAAGGGATGAAGCGGAAACATGACTTGTCTCTTGACCAAAGTCATCAACTTTCCACACAGACTACTGGTAAAGAAACTTAAACTATGTTTAGTTTAGTTTTTTTTTATGTGATCTGCAGTTATAGGTTTTCAAACATTTTAGCATTTACTGTATTTGTGCTTGTGTGAGAACTGGGAGTGCATTTCACAGTACATTTGTCTGCAGGCATCACACAGAGCAAGAAGTGGTCAGATGATGAGGTACAAGCTGTTGAGAAACATCTAATGCGATTTATAAACAGTTGCCAAGTTCCTGGTAAGAGAGACTGTGTCTCATGCCTACTATCTGAACCTGATGAGTTTGTAGTCTCCATCAAGATTTTTCTTTAAACAATTTTAAGAAACTTTATTTACCTCAGTTACACTTTTCAGGACAATTTGTTGCACTTTATCTGCTTTGTCTGCTTATTCATTTTATTTCCTTTTTGAGTGCATTTTTATTTAATAAATGTAATAATTTCCCATTATGAACAGTATGTGATCAGTAGTGATCACAGTGACTAATTTTAGGTTAGTCATGGGATTAGTAGGTGATGAGATTTTCATTATGTGAATTGGCCCTTATTCAAACTAGCAAAGTTTTAAGTTTACCAGATTGGTAGTGTATGTGGCAGATACGCATATGGCATGCAGAAATCAAAATGTGGTTCAGAACTGAATTAAAAACAGTAAAGTAAAGCTGGATTCCTGGTGATTTGTATTACTTAATGCAAAGTATTGAAACTTCACTCTTATAAATGCAAGAAATATGACTATATAAAGGATTTACAATTAACAACGTACTGCTCTTGTTTTCATGAATAAGGCCAGAATATTTACTTCTGTAAATGCTAGAGTAAAGCACTTTGGTTTCAGGATATCACACTTTTAAAACATAGATGGACTCATTTAGATTCAAAAACATAATTCGTCTCACCTGTCCTGTGTTTCTTAATCTGTGGCTAGTGCACTGTTGATGTGTCCTTGACTTGTACTGTACCAAGTGTGTAACTTGGTCCTTGGATTTACTATGTCCTTAGTTACTATGTCCTTATTATGTTGGTAGTGTGAGACTTAAATGAGTGTGTGCATGCATGTCCTAGAAGTGAGCATAAACCTGAAACTGTCCTAAAATATAACATAAACCAGAAAAATCTCAGCTTTTTGTAATAAGCACTTAGTGTAAAAATCAACAGATAGACATCATGTGGGTGCTATATGCAACAAAAATCTTGCTTGTTGTGTTTCTAGAGTACTCAGAAAGGCATGTCCCCATTTGGTATGGTTTCCTCTGGTGTTCTGATATTTCACAAAAATGTGTGTGTAGGAGAGAGGGGGAGTGTGTGTGTGTGTGTGTGTGTGTAGGAGAGGGGGAGTGTGTGTGTGTGTGTGTAGGAGAAAGGGGGAGAGTGTGTGTGTTGGAGGGGGGGGTGTGTGTGTGTGTGTCACAGATATGTTTGCGTAAAACAAAAAACATACATACATACACATACACTCAGAGAAAAGTGTGTGTGTGTGTGACAGAAATGTTTGTGTAAAACAGAAAACATACCCTCAGAGAAAAGTGTGTGTGTGTGTGAGAGAGACGGAGATGTTTGTGTAAAACAGAAAATGTATGTGTGTATGTGTGTGTGTGTAGGTGAGAGGGGGAAGAGTGTGTGTGGTGTGTGTTAGGGATGCAAATTATCGATTAATTCATTAATCGTTAGTTGACTGATCTTATCGATCGACTTTCGATTAATCGATAAGCGGCGATTTTCACCTGAATTTCAGTGTTTCAATAGGGCTTTTAAAAATATCAGCCCTTCCTGCTTTCCTCCTGTACAGACGCTTTTCTGTCAGCTCTGCCTGTCCTTTCATTTGTTTGAGTTATATCTACAAGTTCAAGTTATTTTTACAAGTTAAAAGGATCCATTACTCGTTACTTCACTTGGTAAGCTTTTTTACATTCATCTATAAAGGATTATTTAGCATTTTTTACATTCCGACAGTCCGACACTGCGAGTGAATTGTTTTTTGCGCCTCATCCTTGTGAGTGGTTTTTGTGCACTGTTTTATCAGCAGCTGATATTGTTTTCAGCTGTGAAATACCTGCCAGAACTTATTGGGTGTTATTTTTGCACTTTGGATTTTTAACTTGGATATTTGAGCCTTGTGCCCGGTGCTTTTGCGATTATGGCTCATGCTTCCACATCATCTATTTGCTCTGAGTGTATCAAACTGTCTCAGAGGGTTGCAGAACTTCAGGAAAGAATCCATACCTTACATTCTATAAGGGAGGAGGAAGAATATCTGGACTCGATTCTTGCCACACAAACCGCTGACAAAACCGTCCCTGTGACTGGCAAAGAAAGAGACGTTTCTCTCCATTGTCGCTGGGATGTACTGGGGGCAAAGCCTAAGCTCATCTTGGCCTCAACTCCTAATCCTGTTAACAACAACAATGATAAGGGCTGGACTCTTGTTCGGGGGAAGGAACGTAGCAGAAACCAGCACAGCAGCGGCGGCAAGCAGCAATCTTCAGAACAGAACATTCTTCTCGATAACAGATATGAAGCTCTTGCCTCAACTGAAGTAGCAGAAACTGAGCAGTCTCATCACAACATACTGCCTCCCTCTCCAGGACATCAAGGACATCAAACGCACCCCAATCAGCATCAGAGATCCGACTCCAGTCTGGCTGCTAAGCTTGCAAATAACTCTGGCCATTCGCGGACCAACCACCAGGCTGCCAACTGTGTTAGCCAGCAGCATGCTAACAAGCATGCTAAGAGGGTTAGCCATCGGGATGCTAACCATGTTGGCCATCGGGGTGGTAACCATGTTGGCCATCGGGGTGGTAACCATGTTGGCCATCGGGGTGGTAACCATGCTGGCCATCGGGGTGGTAACCATGCTGGCCATCGGGGTGGTAACCATGCTGGCCATCGGGATGCTAACCATGTTGGCCATCGGGATGCTAACCATGTTGGCCATCGGGATGCTAACCATGTTAGCCGCCGAGGCATTAATGGTGAAAGAAGACGAGGAACACCGCCACAGCCCAAAACGCTGCTAATTGGGGACTCAGTCATCAGAGATGTATGGAGCAACAGTATTAAGGCCTTTTGCTTTCCTCGTGTTACTGTCTGTGAAGTGATACCCATGATTCCACACATATTGCATGACCATCCAGCTACGGAAAGACTGATTGTACATGTCGGCTCTAGCGATGTTTACAAACAACAGTCTGAGATACTGAAACAGGATTTTAACCATCTGCTCGACATTCTGGAGTTTTCCCGGTGTGAAGTGTTCATTTCTGGACCGATACCAACTGCACGTCGAGGCAGTGGTCACTTTACCAGACTGCTGACTCTAAACAGCTGGCTCACTACAGCCTGTGTACATCGGAAGGTAAACTTCATTGACAATTTCAACATTTTTTGGAGGCGTCCTGAGCTTTTTAAACCTGATCAGCTTCACCCTAACAGGGCTGGGATTCAAATGCTTGTGGATAATCTAATGTATGGAATCACTCACATGCGGAACCTGCACCCAACCGCCAGCAGTAACGTCAGTAATGTCAGTCAAAGGAGCCCACCATCTCCTGTCAGAGAATCTGTCCACAGTCTCAGAGGTAAACTCCAGGAGATTGAAGAGGTTCTGCAACACTACAGTCTGCTGTCTTGCAGGAACTCACCCACTTCTCCTGCACACTCAGTGAATTCTCAGGTCTGACACACTGGAACCCATGCTCCTAGTCAGTGCTACATTCCAGTTATTTTAAATAGCCGGTGGCATGGCTCTCAGAATCGAAATAAAAATGTAATCAGAAGAAAACATAAGGGTACAAAACATTGTAACAAACAAAATTTGATCCCAGTGAAATGCACAAGTGATGTAAGCGATGCTGATCAAACACATCAAGTCTTCAAAGTCTCCTTACTAAACGTCCGCTCACTCACAAACAAGTCTTTTATAATAGCTAAATTAATTGAAGATTACTGTCTGGACTTTCTTTTTCTAACAGAGACTTGGCTTGATAGCAATGGAGCAATAGTGCTAAATGAAGCTTCACCTCCCGACTTTAACTATTTTAATGTCTCCAGGGTAAATAAGAGAGGTGGTGGTGTTGCATGTTTTTACCATAAAGCATTCCGATGTAAGCAGATCTCATTAGGGGAACATCCTACGTTTGAATATCTGGCAGTACAACTCAACAGTACTTATTCAGTTCTTTTGATTGTTATCTATCATCCTCCCAGACTACATGCAGATTTTCTTGAAGATTTTGAAGAAATGCTTTCAAGGATTTTAATTGATTTTGATTATGTTTTAATTGCTGGGGATTGTAATATTCACATGGATATATCCACAAATCCAATCACTTCAGAATTCATGAGGATGCTTAACTCTTTTGATCTCATACAGCATGTATCAGGCCCAACTCATAAGCATGGCCACATTTTAGATTTGGTCATTTCTAAACGTATAGAGGTTAATAATACTGAAATTACTGATGTTGCAATCTCTGACCATTTTGGTGTATTTTTCAACATATCATTATCTACTAGAACACTCAGTGAAAAGCGCACAATAACCAAGCGTTATCTCAGTGCTGGCAGTGCCGTGGCCTTCACAGACATGATACAGTCCCTCCCTCCCCTCTCAGAAAATGGGAATGAGCTAGTTGAAACATTCACACACAGAGTTAGGAACTGTATTGATGCTGTGGCACCAAAGGTAACTAAAATAATCTCTGGTAAAATTAAGATGCCCTGGAGAAACACTCCATCTATTGTAAAATTTAGGCAAGATTGTAGGCAGGCTGAGAGACGTTGGCGAAAGTCAAAATTGCAAGTACATTTTGATATTTATAAAACAACATTGCAGAATTACAACAGTGAAGTGAAATCAGCAAGGAAAAACTATTTCTCTACCTTAATCAATTCATCCAATAATAACTCAGCTGTCTTGTTCAGAAGCATAGATCAGCTAGTAAACCCCACCTCCTGTGGCTTCCCTGAGACTGTTTCAGTTGAAAAATGTGAGGAGTTTGCTATATTTTTTAGGGACAAGATTACTAGTATAAGGCAGAACATAGCAACAAGCACTAATAGACCATCAACCCTTATATCAGTTACTCAGCCTAACTTTAATATGTCTTATTTCCAAGAAGTTCACATGGTAACACTACTTGATGTGATTTCATCACTAAAATCCTCTACTTGTGAACTGGACCCTTTACCAACAAGCTTTTTCAAGCAGGTTCTGAGCTCATTAGCAAATGAAGTTCTAACGATTGTTAATCAGTCTCTGCAATTGGGTGAATTTCCTAAAATTTTTAAAACTGCAATGGTTAAACCACTATTAAAGAACAGAAATCTTGATCCCACAATTCTTAATAATTATCGACCTATATCTAACCTTTCCTTTCTTAGCAAAATCATTGAAAAAGTAGTGTCAATCCAGTTGAATGACTATGTAAAAGTAAATCAAATAAATGACACTTTTCAATCTGGTTTCAGAGCTCTCCACAGCACTGAAACAGCCCTAGTTAAGGTAGTAAATGACTTGAGATTGAATAAGGATGCAGGCAAACTCTCAGTCCTTTTTCTGCTAGATTTAAGTGCCGCTTTTGACACCGTTGATCATGAAATACTTCTTGATCGACTAGAGAGCTGGGTAGGCCTTAGTGGCTTAGTCTTAGACTGGTTTAGATCGTACCTAACTGGGCGTGATTACTATGTAGCATTAGGTACCTCTTCCTCCACACGTCAAAAAATAACTTGTGGCGTCCCCCAAGGATCAATTCTTGGGCCGTTACTATTCAACCTATATATGCTTCCGTTACCACACATCATTAATAAACATGGTATTAGTTATCATCAATATGCAGATGACACTCAACTTTATATTTCGCTAGAACCTAAAGCCCTAAAATCAATTTGCTCACTGTTTGACTGCATAGATGATATACAGACATGGATGTCTGACAATTTTCTGCAATTAAATAAACAGAAGACAGAGGTTCTTGTTCTTGGCAGTGATTCACAAAGGAATGATGTCCAGACTTATTTAAATCAAATGAATCTGAAAGCCAGACAATGTGTTAAGAACCTGGGCGTCACCTTTGATAATGAGCTCAGCTTCAAATCACACATCATGACTACATGCAAGACAGCTTACTTTCATCTTCGAAACATCGCTAAGGTCCGAGATATGCTCTCTCCTGCTGACAGTGAAAAACTTGTCCATGCATTTATCACATCAAGGCTAGATTATTGTAACGCTGTTCTATCTGCTCTTCCAAAGAGCTCTATTTCGCACCTACAGCGAGTTCAGAACGCGGCTGCAAGGGTTCTGACCCGCAGGAGAAAGAGAGATCATATTACACCTGCACTCCACTCACTGCACTGGTTACCTGTCAGCTTTAGAATAGATTTTAAGGTTCTAGTCATGGTTTTTAAATGTCTTCATGGTCTTGCCCCTCTTTACCTAAGTGAAATGATTGTTAGATATGTTCCAGTCAGGTCTCTCAGGTCTTCAAACAGTAATCTACTGGTGATTCCTAAAAGCCGATTAAAGATTGGCGAGGGTGCTTTTAGCCACTATGGCCCAAAGCTCTGGAATTCTCTTCCTGAAGAGCTCAGAGGCATTTCATCCCTGCATAGTTTTAAGAGCAGTCTCAAAACATTCCTGTTTAGATCCGCTTTTAGTTAAGAAACTCTTATCTTAATAGTTTTATCTTATTTACTTTACTTTTTATTATCTTAGTTCACTTTTTACTTTTTATGTTATTTTAATATTTTTATCTTTAATTTCTTTTAACATTTTCTTTTTGTCTTTTGTCTTTGTCTTATATCCTTTTAATGTTTCTTTTATTTATACTGTAAAGCACTTTGAGTTACATGTATGTATGAAAGGTGCTATACAAATAAAGATTATTATTATTATTATTATTATTATCAGCTAAATATACTGCTCAAAAAAATTAAGGGAACACTAAAATAACACATCCTAGATCTCAATTAAAAAAAAATCTTTGAAATCAGTTGAAAATCTCTCATTTCTACCTGTTGTCTGTTCCATTTGCACAAGAGCAGTTGAAATTGATTCACAATCAGTGTTGCTTCCTATCTGAACACGAAGTGTGGATGACTTGGAGTTACATTGTGTTGTTTAAGTGTTCCCTTTATTTTTTTGAGCAGTGTAGTTAAAACACTTTGTTCAAAAAGTATATATTATATTATGATAATTATATTGTATTATATTATATATTGCTCAAGTAATTATGCATGAGGAAATTTTTATGGTATAACAAAATACATTCTTTCATTTTAAAAAAGGAATAAATTAAGGACTGGCTCAGTTCAATTTGAAACATTAGACATTAAAAAAAATGTTTAAAAAAAAGAAGAAATTAAATAGAGAGCCAAACAGAATATTATTGAGCCCATGTTTGGACAATGTTTCTAGCTTTGTAGTGAACACATGCTGTAACGCGACTGGAGAGTGCCCAAGTTTCCACAACATCATTGAGCTTGTCAGTTAAACTGTCAGCGGTGTGTCTATCCGACATGTTCGTCGTAATCAGCACTGCAGATTTTAGCTGCCAGTTCTCGTCAGTGTAGTGGCACATCACAGTAATGTAACTTTCTGTTGTTGGAGCCGTCCAACAATCTGTTGTAAGGGCTACAGTAGTAGCAGTAGATAGCTTTGTTTTTAGCTCACTCGTATTTTTTTGTAGCGAGCTTCGAAAACGCTCGCCTTCCCAGTGTAGCTGTGATTTTAGGTTGACCAGGTGCACTGGTGATATGCAGGACAGCTGCATGCATGGTGTTCAAATGATAATTGAGTGAGCTAGTGGAACTGTTGTACTTCAATACCGCATTACACACAGAACATTTGACTTCTTTGCCTAAATTAACAATGTTGAAATTGTAGCGACTACTACTCCTCGCAGCGAGTTCCCTAACAGACAGGCACTTGGCCCTTTAAGTGACACTGGGAGAGCGGCGCCTGCGCGCGCCAGGGGAGGGGAAGAGAACAGTGCTATTGTTTGAGTTGCGTGGAAAATAAAGTTTCCCTCCTTGGGATTTTCTGGATTACGCAGTTTCTGCCTTGTTTCCCGAACACGCTTCAAAATGGTCCCACACCGCACGTCTTTTCGCCCGCTTCATTTTGTTTTCCACTCTGGTCTTTCGCGACACGTGTTCACCTCTCGTTCTTACGCTCTGTTCAAGGTAATACAGGAGCGCTCTCTAATGATTAATCGTGATTAATACATTTTGATCGAGTAACGTCTTAATCGACAATTAATCGAAAGTCGATTAATCATTTGCATCCCTAGTGTGTGTGTGTTGGAGAGAGGGGTGTGTGTGTGTGTGTGTGTGTGTGTGTGTGTGTGTGTGTGTGTGTGTGTTGGAGAGAGGGGTGTGTGTGTGTGTGTGTGTTGGAGGGGAGTGTGTGTGTGTGTGTTGGAGAGAGGAGGTGTGTGTGTGTGTGTGTGTGTGTGTGTGTGTGTGTGTGTAGGAGAGAGGTGGGAGTGTGTGTGTGTGTAGGAGAGAGGGGGGGGGATGAGTGTGTGTGTGTGTGTGTAGGAGAGAGGGGGGAGTGTGTGTGTGTGTGTGTGTAGGAGAGAGGGGGGAGTGTGTGTGTGTGTGTGTGTAGGAGAGAGGGGGGAGTGTGTGTGTGTGTGTAGGAGAGAGGGGGGAGTGTGTGTGTGTGTGTGTGTGTGTGTGTGTGTGTGTGTGTGTGTGTGTGTGTGTGTGTGTGTGTGTGTGTGTGTGTGTGGATGTTCACTGGATCAGTCGTCGTGTCCAGTTGTGTGTGTAGAGGAGTGTTACCATGGAGACTCGGGTGTTCTTGCAGGACTTGTAGGTTATTCTAGTTCACACACACACACACACTGAGGAGTCAGGAAACACCCTAATCCCTGCATAGAGGGGTTGAGTGAATGTGGAGTTGAATGTGTGTAAGTGTGTGAGTGTGTGTGTGTGAGAGGAGACACTGTAGAAGGACAGAGTGCCGGCGGGCCAGTCCACATACACTCCTACTCTGTTGGAGATGGAGGGGACAGAGATGACAGTTCCCTTCTTATTGTGTCTGACAGTGTATCTGTTATTAGAGCAGTAAAGACGCCAGGACTTTATATTCCATCCAAAGTCACAGTCATCACTGCGTCCTTTCCTGCTGATTCCTTTATATGTCACTGCTATAAGAGCACGTCCACTCCACTCAGCCTCCCAGTAACAGCGTTCACACACACTCTCTCCACACACACTCTCTCTACTCAACACATTCATATAGTAATCAAATCTGTCTGGATGATCAGGATACGACTGCTGCTCCCCCCACACAGGCATCACCTTCCTGTTCCCCTCAGACAGAGAGAGGAGTCTGTGTGCTGTGTTTGGGTCCAGTGTGAACTCACACGCATCTGCACACAAGAACAGACATTAGAGGAGAGAACACACAACACAACTACTGTGTGAGTGTGTGTGTGTGTGTGTGTGAGTGTGTTATACTGAAACAGTGAACTCACATTTTCTTAGTCCTGGTTTGATTCTCATCGTCCCTGTATGATCCACCCTAAAACACACACACACACACACACACACACACACACACACACACACACAGTGTTTAAACATTCTAATTCTAATTCTTTCATTCTTTCTCCCTATTTACATCTCTCCTATTCTTTCTCTTCATCCCTTTCTCCCTTTCCCCTCCTCCCTCTTTTCATCTTTCTCTCCCACTCTCTCCATCTCTACCTCTATTCCTTCCCCTTTTGTTCTTTCCCTCTTTATCTCCCTCCTTTCCCTTTTTCCTTCATCTCTCTACCTCTCATGCTCTTTCTCTGTCTCTCTTCTACCTTCTCTCTCTCTCTCTCTCTCTCTCTCTCTCTCTCTCTCTCTCTCCCAGGACTGTGTGTCCTCCCAGTATAACACCAGCATCATCAAACTGGTTGGACCAGACAGCATACAGGGGGACCTGATGGCATGTTGTCATGACAACCATCTCTCCCTGAATGCAGACAAGACGAAGATACACTGAATTCATACATGAGTTTACAGTTGTGAGTGTTCAGTAGATTTTACACTCACACTGTCAGGACCGTCTCTGTACTGTCAGACTAAACATCTATCATGATCACCCACTCCATGACGTGTCACATGACAACTCCTCTTCTGTTTTGATTTAACTTCTTGGTTTACCTTTTATGTGTGCTTTTATTTTGAATTTCCTTGTTGTGTCTGTCTTCACGCCCCATCCCTGTCACCCTCCTCCTCATTAGTGTTTTCACCTGCACCTGGTTTCATTCCCCAGTTCCTCAGGTGTTTGTAGCCCTTGTTTTCAGTATAACCTTTACTGGTCATCACACGTAGCTCTTGTTGTATATTCAATATGTTCTGTTTCATTTATGTGTCTGTAGTTGTATTACATGGTTGTTGTCTTTAGTTTATCTGTGTTTTTCTTAATTGTAGATGTATTTTGGGCCGTTTATAATAAACCTCATAAAAGCTCACATTTGTGTCCAGCCTCTGAGTGACCCAAGTTACATCACCAACTTTAGGAGATTTATTTATTTTTAGACAAACATCTGAACTATTTTGGTCAGTAAATGTTGTGCTACTGTGTCTGTGTTTGTTCTGTGATTACAGTGTAGCCCTGAACACACACACACACACACACACACACACACAGGTGAAATGACACAACTGTAAAGTTCCTCCATCACATTGTGGATGCTGTTCATACAGCTGCTGTCTCTGTTTTAAAGAGTCCAGGCTCCTCCCCCTGATGACACACACCTGTCCATCATGATGGGGAGCAGGAACCAACCTGTCAGGCAGGAGGACTGTAGCTCCGCCCTCTGGCCTACACAGCTCCACCCACTAACACTGTCACACTCACTACAACACACTGCAGTACAGTTTACTATAACACTGACTCCCCAACTCACCCTAAAACCAAACACTAGACAACAAATACACTACAAACATATCACTGCACAGCAGAGTCTACAAACAGGATGAATTATTAATAGGGAGACCAGTCAGAAATACATAAGGAACAGATGATTATGGCCTTCAGTAGTTTAGTTACTCATGAACTCTAGGACACACACACACACACTATAATGTTACCTGAGTTTGTCCAGTCTGCAGTGTGGATCCTCCAGTCTAGCAGAGAGCAGCTTCACTCCTGACTCTCCTGGGTGGTTGTAGGTCAGATCCAGTTCTTTCAGGTGTGAGGGGTTTGAGTTCAGAGCTGAAGCCAGAGAAGAACAACCTTCCTCTGTAACCAGACAACCTGACAATCTGAAGAAAGGAGAGAGAGAGAAGGAGGGAGAGAGAGAGATAGATAGATAGATAGATATGTATTTCCAGATCAGTCTGCATGGAGCAGCTAGAGATGCTGGGAACTGTAGTGAAGGTTCCTCCACTCTCATCTCCAAGATGGCGTCCTCCGTGCAGACGGCTTTGTTCACTCTTCTCCACATCACTGCTGCTTTCTCACTCTTCAGAACTCTAGTACTCTACCACTTTACCACTCTAGCATTTATATTTAATGACTATTTAATATCTTAATCCTAATATCTTAATCCATAGTCTGTATATATTGTACCTAAAATCATTCATCCAGTGTCTAGTTCATCTGTGTCTACATCTGATTGCTCAGTTATGGTTACACATTTATTTTTCTATTATACTTTCTGTTACATTCTCTATATTATATTTTATACTGTTAATCTTTATACTTTGTATTTATCCATCACTGTTACATGGTACTGAGACCCTAATTTCCTCCAAGATTAATAAAGTTTATTCTATTCTATTCTATAAGAACACATTTAGAAACAGAGACAATTGAAAGAGCAGCATGGGTGTAAGAAAGTGCTGGTAAGTCATTAAAGTCCTGATCAGAAGAGCAGGATTATAAGACATAATAATTGTTCATTATAAGACATTTACATTGACAATATCAACACCCAGAACTTTCATTCTAGTTACCTTATGCTTAGCCTGATTGTGTGATTTATTTGTGACTTGTGTATTCATCTGTATAATTTGTTTTTGTGTAATTTGTGTGTTAACGGGCCGCCCAATGGAGGATGGGTTCCCTTTTGAGTCTTGGTCCTCCCAAGGTTTCTTCCTATTCCCCACCATCATAGGGAGTTTTTCCTTGCCACTGTCGCCTTTGGCTTGCTCATTGGGGATTTGGACCCATAGTATTGTTAACCTTGTAAATCCTGTAAAGCTGCTTTGTGACAACATGTGTTGTGAAAAGCGCTATACAAATAGATTTGATTTGATTTGATTTGATTAAAATCCCTGAGTGGAGAGTTTAGATTAAAGTTGCGTGTGCGTGTGCATTCAGCTCATCACATTACAGCGCATTTCCACACGGGCCTGCTTGGCGCGGTACGGTTCGATACTGTTCTGGTAGTTACATTTAGCTAATATTACGGCAATAAGAGCCAGACTCGGACTGCTTTGTAAACGTGGCGGTTACCCTTTATTGTCTTCACTCCTCGACTGCCCTGGTACAACCACAAGAGGGTGCTATATGAACATTGAATGGTCACTACCATAACATCCCCCCTTCTGAGTACATTATAAGCAATAATGTTATAATTGCAAATTCCCTTATCTTTTAGCAGCGACAGAACCATTCCAGTTAAACTAAAGGCAACATATTCAAAGGCTGTTACTTGAACTCAACTATATAATAAAGTATTCATTACTTTATCTATTATCTAATTAAATTGTGAACTTATTCCAACTAACTATGAAGGTGGGGTAGACAACCCGATCCTTCAACTGAGTGAGGGGATTATTCTGCCCCGGGTTGGTCACTCAGATGTCCGAGAGTACTTTCTGCCTATCTCAAAGTCCTTAAGGTACCTCGGTGGGTTTCTGTCCCTTGTTGGGTATCTTCTTGCAGTAGTTTGGTTGTCTGGTGATACAGGAGACTGCTGAGTCTGTTCCGGAACAGGGTTGGTATTCTCAGGCAGGGTAGGGCTTGGTTGTTCCATAGATTCAGTTCTAGTCCCTTGTAGTGTGATGAGATGGCTCCTGTTTCTACGTAGGAGCCCCCTGGGGGTCTCAACAAGGTAAGACCGGGGCGTCTCTGCTCTGCCTGATATAGACCCATTTTCTTTCATGTCCGTGATCCAGACTTGATCTCCTGGGTGTAGTCCAGCAAGGTCATGTGCTCTGTGTCTTTTGTTGAACCATTTCCATTGTTTCTCTCTCTCTTTCCTTTCTCTCTCTCTCAGTGTGGTGATGTTAATCTGGCCAGGGATGAGGCAGGACGGAAGGATAGGTACTGTGGTACGAAGTTTCCTCCCCATCAGGAGCTCTGCAGGACTATGTCCATTGGCAAGTGGTGTGGCCCGATATGCCATGAGAGCAAGATATGGATCTCCTTCCTTTTGTAGGAAACTCTTTACTGTCCTGACTGCTCTTTCAGCCTCACCATTGCTCTGGGGAAATTTCGGGCTGGAGGTGGTGTGAGCAAAGCACCACTCTGAAGCAAACTGGCGAAAGTGCTCTGAGGAGAACTGAGGGCCATTATCTGATCTAAACTCTGCTGGTATGCCATGGCGCGCAAATATGGACTTTAAGTGATCAATCACTGCTGCTGATGTAGTAGACGACAGCTTAGCTATTTCTATGTATCTTGAGAAATAGTCCACTACAACCAAATATTGGCTGTGACTCCAGTCGAAAAGGTCTGCACCAACCAACTCCCAAGGTCGTGTAGGAAACTCCGTTGGCATGAGTGTTTCTCTGTGTTGCTGTCTCACCTTTGCACATGTCTCACATTCAGCCACTAGCTGTTGTAGTTGAGAGCTCAGTCCTGGCCACCATACTGACTGCTTAGCTAGTTCCCTGGACTTCGCAATGCCCTGGTGACCTGTGTGCAGTCGTGTCAAAACATCTTTTTGTAATGTTTTTGGAATAACAATGCGCATACCTTTGATCAGAAGTCCATTTTCCACCGTCAGGTCCCCTGCATGTTGGTGGTATGGGAAACATGGACCTGGTATTTTGTGCTTGTCTGGCCAGCCCTTTGTACAGTATTGTTTGACTTGTTTCAGTGTTTCATCTTTTTCTTGTTGCTCTCTTATCTGTAGTAGTTTCTCTTCTGTTGCCGGAAGAGCTGAGATCACTTGGTGTGCATACAAGTCAATCTCTTCCCTCAGTGTGTTGTCACAAACAGTCCTTTCTGGTGCTCTGGATAGGACATCTGCCGTTGCTATGTGTTTGCCTGGGACATGTGAGATGGTGAAAGAGTACCTCATCAACCTCATTCTCAGTCTTTGTACCCGTGGTGGCAGTTCATCCAAATTCTTTGAGCCCAAAAGTGGTACTAAGGGTTTGTGATCTGTCTCAACATGAAACTCGATGCCTATAAGAAAGTCAGAAAACCGCTCGCATGCCCAGGTTATGGCTAATGCCTCCTTCTCTATTTGAGCATATCTTTGTTCAGTGGGGGTTAGTGCTCTTGAAGCAAATGCGACTGGCTTGGTCGTACCGTCCTCTTGTTTCTGAAGTAGCACTGCTCCCAGTCCATATGAAGATGCATCAGCTGACACTGTTGTCTGTATTTTGGGGTTGTAAAGTGCCAAGTGTGGTGGTTTACTCAGCTCTGACTTAATGTTGTCGAATGCCGTTTGTTGCACTTCACTCCAGCACCACATGTTTTTGGTACTGAGTAGTTCTCTCAGTGGCTGTGTTTTCTCTGCTAGGTGAGGAAGGTATTTTCCCAAGTGATTTACCATTCCTAAGAATCGCCTCACTCCACTTACATCGGTGGGGGCCTCCATGTTGCTGACAGCTTTCACTTTTTCTGGGTCGGCTTTGACCCCTGTACTGTCAATGATTTGTCCCAGAAACTTGATGGAGGTTTTTGCAAATTCACATTTCTCGCTGTTTAATGTCACCCCTGCTTTTGTAAGCCGCTCTAGAACTGCCACCAGTCGCTTGTCATGCTGGGCCTGTGTGTCTGCATACACCAAAATATCGTCCATTAGGCAGACAACTCCATCCAGCCCCTCCAAGAGCTGAGACATCCGTTTCTGGAAATGCTCGGGAGCTGAGGAGATTCCGAAACAAAGTCTATTGAAACAATATCTCCCGAATGGTGTGATGAAGGTTGTGAGAACGGCTGAGTCCCTGGACAAAGGTATCTGCCAAAATCCTGAGTTTGCATCAAGTTTTGAGAATAACTTTGCGCCCTCTAGCTGTCCTAGGGTGTGCTCCACTGATGGTAACATGTGCCGTTCTCTTTTGACAGAATTGTTCAGTTTGGTTAAGTCAACGCACACACGTACTTCCTCTCTGTTTGGTTTAGGTACTGGGACCATTCCTGCACACCAATCAGTAGGCTGCTCTACTCTGGAGATTACCCCTAACTCTTCCATACGAGCTAGCTCCTTTTTGACTCTGGGTAGCAGGGGAAGTGGGACCCGTCTTGGGGTTGACAGGGCAAATGGCTTTGCACCTGCTTTAATCTCGATTTTGTATTCTCCCTCCATTCGTCCTAAACCACTAAATAGTTTTGGGAACTGCTGCTTCACTGCTCCTACTGAAGTGAGCGACACTGCTTCTACTCTAGCCACCAACCCAAGAGCTACACTTGCTGGGCGGCTAAGTAACCCTTGTATCAGATCTGCTACTACGTACACAGACTGTACTGTAGTTTTGCTGGGAGTGCTTATGTTAGCTGTAAACTTCCCTCTAACTGCTAGTGGAGACATACCTGCACCATAGAGTTTCAGTTTTGTGGGTTGCAGCTGTGGCCTTTGTGTTAGAGAGTCATACACTTTTTCTGGCAACACGGTTACATCCGCTCCCGTGTCTATTTTGAGCAAACAGTCCAAATTGTTCACTTTTACCGTAGTGATCCAGGCATCATCCGTGCCCTCTGATGCAACTGAGCCTAAAAATGCAACTTCTCCTTCCTCACTGTCATTACCTGCTGCCTGTATTTCTCTTACAGCTCCCGACCTGCATACTCTTGCATAGTGTCCCTTCTTTTTACACTGATTGCAAAGTACCTCTCTGGCTGGACACATGTTTTTGCTGTGAGGAGGTCTCTTTCCACATCTGTTGCACTGTTTTGTGTCACTTTTCACATTTCTCTCTGTGTTTTGTGGCACAGTTTTTTTTTTTTTGAACCATTTTGTTTTGGTATTGACACTGTCTACATTACCCAGATTTTCCTGTTTGAAGTTGTTTTTGAGAAGATCCTGCTGCTTCTTAACAAGCTCACTTTGGCGGATACGTATCACTGCCTTTTCTAATGTGAGCTCAGCATCCATTTGCAGTTGCTCCGAGAGCCGCTTGTCTCTTATTCCGACGACGAGTCTGTCCCTTATCATTTCTTTGTGCAGTGCCCCGTAGCCACAGTGTTCTGCCAAGGCATACAGGGATGTAATAAAACCATCTGCGGTCTCCCCTATTTCTTGCTGCCTTTGGTTAAACTTTGCACGTTCAAAAATTACATTTCTTCTAACAACAAAGTGTTCCTCCAGTTTCTCTTTGAGAGTGTGATACTCACTCGCCTCCTCTTCGGTCAGGTTCAGTGCAGTAATCACGTCCTCTGCTTCATCGCCCATTGTATATATGAGAGTGTTAACCTGGTTTTCGTCCGGCTGCAGCTCCAGTCCTGATGCTATCCTGAATCGTTCGAAGCGTCGGATCCATTTCGGCCACTCTTCTGGCTTGGAGAAGTCAAACTTTGGCGGCGGTGACACTTGAAATGCAGTCGGTACGGCTGCCATGCTGTCAATCTCCCCTCCTGGGATGCTAGCTAGCGCTGGCTAATGTGTTAGCTTAGCTTTGCTCCCACGGACTTTTGATTCTGGCGTGCGGCGCGAGTTCTCTCTCTGGTGAGTAAGTTTTTACCTTTCCTGTTGTCCTTCCTCCTTCCAGAGAACTTCTGACACCATGTTCTCGTAGTTACATTTAGCTAATATTACGGCAATAAGAGCCAGACTCGGACTGCCTTGTAAACGTGGCGGTTACCCTTTATTGTCTTCACTCCTCGACTGCCCTGGTACAACCACAAGAGGGTGCTATATGAACATTGAATGGTCACTACCATAACAGATACGGATCGATTCGCAACGGAACGGTACGGTCGCGTTGTGTTTCCATTACAATGGTGAACCACCCCAATGTGGGTGGAGTCGCTGTTGGCGCGCGGGTTGTAGTGTCGTGACATCATTTGTATGCGACCACAACACCGGTTGATGCCCCTTAACACATAGCATTATTGTATCTTATTTATCTTTATCTTCATTAATGTATGTGGTTGCTCTAATTATTGATAATAATTTGGTATTACTCAAACAGGCTGAACACACCCTGCATAAAAAGCATCAGTCATACAATCAAATGAAATCAAACTTTATTATGAAATATAGATATTTAAAGTACAACATATGTAAATAATATAGTTATAGTTAAAAAAAGTGCAAAAAGCAAATTACCGAAAAATAACGTAAAGCTTTATATGAAATAAATATTTATAGTACTACAAGCAACATTTTGTGTGCTTTTACTGGCATCTGTCTCGCATGGTGTTCACAAGTTCGCCAAGCACCCCGAGGAAAGCCCGGTTGAAGGAAACATTTTCCGCCAACTCCGCTCGCCTCGTCAGTGGAAGGGGAATCTTGAACGTAAAAAATAACAAATATTAAACACAAGCATTCCCGTGAAAGCAACAATATAGCGTAACTGCACAAAATGTGTAGCACGTCATCGCTGCTCATGCTGTATTTATGGCTACAGCTAACTAGCAACTAGCAAGGCTAAGAGCTAGCTATTGTACAGTAGTGACTGTGGTGGTAACTGTTGTGTATAGTAATACACCCTGATTTAATACATATTGTTCATTAAGAGTTAACCTGTGTTGTGATTTAGTTATCAAATGTCAAGGTTGTAACCAATCAGTGTGTATTTGCGCAGAGTGACGTGTTGACAAGATCCGGTTGGCGGGCTTTTCTTTTGTTCGACAGCGGTTGTACAGTCAGCAAATAAAGACAAGACATTGACTCAATCTACGTGGTATTTATTTATGTGAATACACGACAGAACTTGGCGACGAGGATGGGATTGTCTGCCTTTATGTGCGACGGATAGTTCCCCGTTTTGACTGTGCACTATACCAAAATATATATATATAGATATATATATATTTTTTAAATGGCGCTGTATACCAGCGAAACTGGCTTAGTTTTTGACGAGACCATGGAGTCTTTTGAAAACTACGAGGAAAGGCTGCAGCAATTTTTACTTGCCAACAAAATCGAAGGAGATCAGAGCAGAGCTGTGTTTTTGTCAGTTGTGGGAGCAAAGACATTTGCGTTGCTCAAGGATTTGGTAGCGCCAAGCAAGGTAGGCGAAAAGAGCTTGACAGACTTGCTAAAGGTGCTGCAGGATTTTTACACACCGAAGAAGAATGTGCTAGCAGAGAGGTATGCTTTCCGTAATCGCAAGCAACATGTGGGTGAAACGTTCGCCGAATACGTCGCGGTTTTGAAGGGACTATCTCGCACCTGTGAATTTGGAGCTAACCTGGAGGACGAGCTGAGAGATCAGTTTGTGTGTGGAACTACCAGCAAGGATCTGCGCAGCAAATTGTTGCATGCTGCCAGTGATGGGGGACTGTCATGGACAAAGCTGCTTGATATAACGAATCATTTTGAATGCACTGCTACGGGATTGCAGTCCATGCAGCGCGGTCCGCAACCGCCCCATTTGCGCGCGGACCATGTGGGTCTGCGGCAAAAGAAACAGAGAGAGCCAGGAGCTTCGCAGACTGAACCGAAGCGAGTGAGTCATGCCCCTGGTGAGTGTCACCGATGCCTGAGAAGAGGACATGCGCCAGCGAACAGATTCAAGGATTTCCAGTGTCATGGATGTGGTAAAACCGGACATTTGGAACGTGCGTGTAAGGGAAAACACACCGAGTTTCGCAGGACCTCAAATTGCTTTCGGCAGCACTCGGCTGGCGGGTCCGCAGGCCGCAGTGCACCGCCAAGGAGCGGTTCAGATGTGAATTTTGTGGACGAGAGAGAGACACCGGATCAAAGAACCGACTCTTTCCAATCGGTTCAAATGGACAAACAGACTGATATGGAACTGTATGTGGTGAAAAATGACTGTGAGTACGTTAAACCTTACAGAGTTATGGTCCGTTGTAATGGGGTTAAGCTGTGTATGGAAGTGGATACTGGGGCTGCGATGTCGGTAATATCAGAGAGTTTGTACAGGTCGAAATTCCACAAGGTGCCGTTACAGCCATGTAATGTTAGCCTTAAAACCTACACGGATCAGCCATTAGATTTGATGGGACAATTTGCAGTAAATGTAGAGTGTGGGAAACAACAGGTACAGTCCACTCTATTAGTTTCTCGCGGAAAAGGGCCAGCACTCATGGGTAGAAATTTGATTCGCATGCTGAACCTAGACTGGTCTAAAGTGAATCGCATAGACGATCCGTTGGAGGCATTGTGCGCGGAACACAAGTCAGTGTTTAGTGCCGAGTTAGGTTGTGTAAAAGGGGTGACTGCCACGCTCAGAGTTTCAACCGAGGCAAAACCAAAATTTTGCAAGGCTAGACCAGTCCCATATGCATTGCGTGAAGCTGTCGATAAACAACTTCTTGAAATGGAAAAACAGGGTGTAATCTCCGCGGTGCAGCATAGTGAATGGGCTGCGCCAATCGTTTGTATCCCAAAACGCGACGGGTCCGTACGTCTATGCGGAGACTACAAAGTGACCGTTAATCCGTGGTTGGATGTTGACCAGTATCCTCTGCCCAAAACACAAGATTTGTTTGCTACGTTGGCGGGAGGAAAGCAGTTCACTAAGTTAGATTTGAAGCAGGCGTATACGCAGTTGCCACTGGCTGAAAAAAGCAAGCCCTTCCTCACCATTAACACTCAACGTGGTTTATATGTCTGCAATAGGCTACCATACGGTGTCGCTAGTAGGGCTGTCGCGATAACCGCAGTATAGCAATACCGCGCTATTGACGAGAAGATCGCAACGTACGGGAATTAACCGCAACAACCGCAATATTTGTGTTTTTTCCCATGCGAGGGGAAAGTGCCTGTGCAAGAGTTAAAGTCATTTTCCCATCAACCCCCTGTTATCATCCGGTGCGGCTGATCAACAATCCGTCTCCTTTTTTCAAAGATGGAAACTACGGCAGATGCTCTGGTCAAAAAACAAAACGCGACTTCGCCGGTTTGGGAGCATTTCGGGTTCAAGTCAAATCCACGCAGATCCACTCACCTGGTGGCGCGTCAATGAGGCTAGATTTCCTCTGCTCTGCAAACTTGCCCGCAAGTACCTGTGCATTTGTGCAACAAGCACACCATCAGAGCGAGTTTTTAGTACTGCCGGGAATATTGTTAGCCCTTTCCGCTCCTCACTGAAACCACATAAGGTGAATATGTTGGTTTTCTTAGCGCGCAGCAGGGACGTGACAACTCCGGTTTAAGCTGAGACGTTATTCTTCTGGTTAAGGAAAGATTTCGTTTTATTGATTTATTTATTAAATTATCTTTTTGTGTTTAAAATCTCGTTTAAAATATTTACCCTACACTTTTAAGAAAGCGAAAGAGCATGGGTTCTTACTGCATCTCATTTGACTTCTGTGTTCTCTATTTGACAATAAACACATATTTAACTGCTCTTAAAACTGTGTCTTCTTTGCAATTTAAAAACAATAAGAACCCCTTTACAATAAAAACAATAAAACAATTATATAGCTCTAAAATTAAGATTTTAGACGACAAATGACACATATCGCGTCATACCGCATATCGCGGTGTTGAGCCACCATAAATAACCGCAGGGGAAATTCTTTCACCGCGACAGCCCTAGTCGCTAGTGCGCCAGCGATTTTTCAGCGCACTATGGATCAAATCCTACAGGGTCTAGATGGCGTTGTCTGCTATTTAGATGATATATTGATTACTGGAAAAAACACACAGGAGCATTTAAGCACTCTGAAAAAGGTACTGTCGAGGTTGGAAGAATGCGGGTTACGAGTAAATAAGGAGAAATGCTCATTTTTTCAGAACAGTGTCACTTACCTTGGGCATGTCATAGATGCAGAGGGGTTGCATCCTATGAAGGACAAATTGGAAGCTATCGAGAATGCACCGGTGCCAAAAAATGTTTCGGAGCTAAGGTCTTTTCTAGCCATGCTCAATTATTATGGTAAATTTATACCAAACCTGTCAACTGAGATTAAGCCACTAACTGAACTGTTGCACAAAGACAAAGAATGGGGCTGGTCAGAGACATGTCAATCAGCGTTTGACAGCACTAAGAAGAAACTCATGTCTGCACCAGTATTGACTCACTATGATCCCAAACTGCCAGTGATTTTAGCCTGTGATGCTTCGTCTTATGGGATAGGGGCAGTTATTTCGCATCAGTTACCAGGTGGGCTTGAAAAGCCAATAGCATATGCATCTCGAACTTTGACCAAGACGGAGGTCAATTACTCTCAAATTGAAAAAGAGGCACTCTGTATAATTTTTGGAGTAACCAAATTCAATGAATACTTGTACGGGCGCAAGTTTACGTTGGTCACAGACCACAAACCCTTAGTGAAAATCCTAGGACCAAAAACTGGGACTCCTACTTTAGCTGCCGCTAGACTGCAACGATGGGCTTTGATTCTAGCCGCATATCAGTATGACATACAGTACAAGCCTTCTCTGCAGCATGGTAATGCCGATGCGTTATCTCGTTTACCCCTAAACATTGAGGGCCCTGAATGTAATCCAATTTTCAGGGTATCTTTTTTGGACATGGTGCCCATATCCTCAGCAGAGATCGCTAAAAACACCAGACTGGATCCAGTATTGAAGAGGGTAAAATATTTTACTTTAAACGGGTGGCCAAAACATATTACGGAGGAAGAGCTTAAACCTTATTTTGTGAGAAACACCGAACTGACAGTAGAAGATGACTGTGTGATGTGGGGGTTGCGAGTAATTATACCCGAAGTGTTACGCTCACAAATGCTAAAGGAATTGCACGCAAATCATCCAGGAATTGTTAAGATGAAAGCCTTGGCACGTAGCCATTTTTGGTGGCCATATTTGGATTCAGACATACAGGCTTGCGTCAGTACCTGTCAGTTATGTCAGCTAGGCAGAAATCAGCCGGCTAAAGCTCCTGTTCATCATTGGAACTGGCCTAACAGGCCATGGCAAAGGATCCATTTGGATTTTGCACAAAAAGGAAAGCATCATTTTCTAGTAGTTACTGACAGTTACTCTCGCTGGCCTGAGATTGCCATAATGTCTAGCACTACTGCAGATAAGACCATAGAGGTGCTAAGAGGGTATTTTGCTACTTGGGGTCTTCCTCTAGAAGTAGTTTCGGATAACGGACCCCAATTTACATCGAAAGAATTTCAAATGTTCTTGCACAACAATGGGGTAAAACATATCAAGAGTTCCGCTTATCATCCAGCTTCAAATGGAGCTGCAGAGCGTTTAGTGCAAAATTTGAAGAGAGCACTGGAGAAACCAAACAGTGGTAGTATGAGTCTCCAACACTGCATTCATAATTTTCTTTTTTGTTATAGAAGTACACCCCACTGTACCACAGAAAAGACTCCAGCAGAGTTGTTCCTCAGACGTGAATTTAGAACCAGATTATCTCTCATTAAACCTAGTTTTACTGAGGGTATGCAGCAGAAACAAGATGCCATGCAGAGAAAACAGGCTGGTAGTTTGAAGTATGATCGGCGCTTTCTACCCAAGCAAAAGGTGTTGGTTCGAAACTACAGGGGAGGGGAGAGTGTTAAGTGGCTACCAGGCAGCATAGTAAAAGTGCTGGGTCCTGTTACTTACTTGGTGAAGGTGTATGGAAAAATCTGCAAGAGGCATGTAAATCAGTTAATCAGTACAGAAATCTATACTGATGTACGAGAGGCATCGGACACTGTACTTACGTTCGATGACCCACAAGGGGCTAACCAGGTGTCATGTGACATTGTAAATACTCCAGGAATGACGGGTCTGGAAAGGTCCTCAGAGTCAGATAATCACGAAGGACCAAGAACAGAAATTGATAAAAGGGGTTCTCTCAATGTGTCCAAAAAGGAATCTGTTGTGCATGCTCAAGCAAATGAGGCCAGCTCATTAAGTGGCAGGCCAAAGCGTCAGGTAAAGCCCCCTGACAGATTAAATCTGTAGGAACAGAGGTTTGTCTTGTAAAAAAAAAAAAAAGAGTTAAAGTTAAAGAGGAAGCTGTTAAAAGGTGTTCTTTTAATGTAAGAAATGGCTTTCTGATTTTAGGGGAGGAGTGTTGTGCATAGTAATACACCCTGATTTAATACATATTGTTCATTAAGAGTTAACCTGTGTTGTGATTTAGTTATCAAATGTCAAGGTTGTAACCAATCAGTGTGTATTTGCGCAGAGTGACGTGTTGAGCTGCGCAGTGACAAGATCCGGTTGGCGGGCTTTTCTTTTGTTCGACAGCGGTTGTACAGTCAGCAAATAAAGACAAGACATTGACTCAATCTACGTGGTATTTATTGATGTGAATACACGACAGTAACATTAACTACAAACACAGCTCTAAATTCCTGCGTTTACAATAGATGCGTTCATATTACATCTTTTACGAGCCTAAGTAGTAAAACTGTGAAATCACAATACACTCACCATTCTCCGTGGCCTCCAGCACCAACATTGCCGTGTCTGTCCAGCACGTTTTCTCTTCCGTTACTGGCTGGCCGGTGACCATATATGACATCCATTTGCTGGAACCATTTCCAGTCTTTGCGGTTTGCTCCGCTGCGTCCGTTATGGTCCTTCACCGCCCGGTAATTGCTTTTAAGCTTTTTAGCTTGGACCGACCGGCACTGCTGAACGGACCGCTGGTAGCCATGAGTGGCCATTAGCACAGAAACCTCGCTAAAAACCTTTACATTTCTAGTGGCCCCGTCCAGTTCGCCCTGGATTTTTGATTGCTGATTATTAACAGAAAGGTTTGTACCTCGGCGTTTGACCAGGGAACAGACTTCGCTCCTTGGGTTTTAAAAATGGCCGAGGAGTCCATAGAATAGCGGAGGAGTCGCTCTCCTGACGCAACCTGTGACGACACTCCCTGGCCAATCAGTGTCATGCTGTTCCTCCACGTCACAGAACTGTACCGCTTCGGAACGGTTAGAACATCGAGCGAGAAGGTACGAAAATAGTACCCGAAATTACCGGCTAACTGGGACCTGGTACTAATGGAAACACTCACAAACCGTCGCGAATCGAACCGTACCGCGCCAAGCAGGCCCTAGTGGAAATGCGCCATTTGTGGAGGGAGTTCATTGTCCTGATGGGGGGAATGTGGGGGCAGTTTGTGGAGGGAGTTAATTGTCCTGATAGGGTGAATGGGGGCAGTTTGTGGAGGGAGTTAATTGTCCTGATGGGGTGAATGGGGGCAGTTTGTGGAGTGAGTTCATTGCCCTGATGGGGTGAATGGGGGGCAGTTTATGGAGGGACTTCATTGTCCTGATGGGGTGAATGGAGGCAGTTTGTGGAGGGAGTTAATTGTCCTGATGGGGTGAATGGGGGCAGTTTGTGGAGGGAGTTAATTGTCCTGATGATCTGAGGACATAAACTGTTGTACAATCTGGAGGATGTTGCCCAGATGTTCTGCAGCTCCTACCAGAGGGTGGAGCACAAAGAGGTGGTGGGAGGGGTGAGAGGGTCCAGCATGATGGTGGAGGCCTTACTGACACATCCATCTTTATAAACGTCTGCTAGGGTGGGAGTGGGGCTCCCATGATCCCCTCTGAGGCCCTGATTAGCTGCTCCACATCCTGTCTGTACAGTGTGTCATCATTATTGGTGATCAGACTGACTGTAGTGTCATCTGTGAATGTTGTGATGTGATTGGGCTGAATGTGTCAGTGCAGTCATGTGTGAGTAATGTGAACAGGAGAGGTGTGAGCACACAGTCATGTGTGAGTAATGTGAACAGGAGAGGTGTGAATACACAGTCATGTGTGAGTAATATGAACAGGAGAGGTGTGAGCACACAGTCATGTGTGAGTAATGTGAACAGGAGAGGTGTGAACACACAGTCATGTGTGAGTAATGTGAACAGGAGAGGTGTGAACACACAGTCATGTGTGAGTAATGTGAACAGGAGAGGTGTGAACACAGTCATGTGTGACTAATGTGAACAGGAGAGGTGTGAACACACAGTCATGTGTGAGTAATGTGAACAGGAGAGGTGTGAGCACACAGTCATGTGTGAGTAATGTGAACAGGAGAGGTGTGAGCACACAGTCATGTGTGAGTAATGTGAACAGGAGAGGTGTGAGCACACAGTCATGTGTGAGTGATGTGAACAGGAGAGGTGTGAGCACACAGTCATGTGTGAGTGATGTGAACAGGAGAGGTGTGAGCACACAGTCATGTGTGAGTGATGTGAACAGGAGAGGTGTGAGCACACAGTCATGTGTGAGTAATGTGAACAGGAGAGGTGTGAGCACACGGTCATGTGTGAGTAATGTGAACAGGAGAGGTGTGAACACACGGTCATGTGTGAGTAATGTGAACAGGAGAGGTGTGAACACACGGTCATGTGTGAGTAATGTGAACAGGAGAGGTGTGAACACACGGTCATGTGTGAGTAATGTGAACAGGAGAGGTGTGAACACACGGTCATGTGTGAGTAATGTGAACAGGAGAGGTGTGAACACACGGTCATGTGTGAGTAATATGAACAGGAGAGGTGTGAGCACACAGTCATGTGTGAGTAATGTGAACAGGAGAGGTGTGAACACACAGTCATGTGTGAGTAATGTGAACAGGAGAGGTGTGAACACACAGTCCTGGGGGAGACGCTGCTCAGTGTGATGCTGCTGGATGTTCTGTTCTCTGTTCTCACTGACTGTGGTCTGTGTATAAGAAGGTACAGTACACAGCTGCAGAGTGGCCCAGAGTGACCAGCTTCTCTGTGAGCTGTTGTGTAATCATGGTATAAGTGGAGTTGATGTAGATAAACATCCTGACGTGTCTTTGTTCTCTAGATGTGTAAGAGTCACGTGTAGTGCACTGGATACAGCCAGATCCTCACCAGATCGATTTACATTATATGATTATTGAAGGGGATCAAAGTAGGAGGCAGGAGGGTCTAATATGCTGCATGACTGAACTATCAAAACATTTCATGGTGATGGAGGTCAGAGCTACAGGACCAACCAAGAAGAATCTCTGTTGAATATAACAAATCTCACCTGAGTGTCTCCAGTTTACAGTGTGAACTCTTCAGTCCAGCAGAGAGCTGCTCCACTCCTGAATTGTTCAGGTCGTTGTTACTAAGGTCCAGTTCCATCAGGAGGGAATTTGCCAGTTGCAAAAATGATGCCAGATTTTCACAAGTCTTTCCCCCAAGATTACAAAGAGCCAGACTGCAAGTAGATACAACAGATATTACTATACACTCTATAGCTGACACAACAGATATTATAATATAGACATTTTTAATTAATGATCATACTACTATTTTGTTTATCACATTTAGACATGTGTGTTTGGAGAACATAACTGCATAATAAAAATGACTATACACAAAATAACCACCAGGTGTCAGTGTAATTAACCCATATGGTTGCAGTAGTGTATCTGTGCAGATGATAACCTACAGTCATGGCCAAAAGTTTTGAGAATGACACAAATATTATATTTTCATATGATCTGCTGTCCTCTGGTTGTTATGTGTGTTTGTCAGATGTTTTTATCACAAACAGAAATATAATTGCAATCATATTATGAGTAAAAAAAGCTTTTATTGACAGTTAGAATGAGTTAATGCAGCAAGTCAATATTTGCAGTGTTGACACTTCTTCTTCAGGACCTCTGTAATTCTCCGTGGCATGCTCTCAATCAACTTCTGGACCAAATCCTGACTGATAGCAGTCCATTCTTGCACAATCAATGCTTGCATTTTGTCAAAATGTGTAGGTTTTTGTTTGTCCACCCGTCTCTTGATGATTGACCACAAGTTCTCAATGGGATTAAGATCTGGGGAGTTTCCAGGCCATGGACCCAAAATCTCTATGTTTTGTTCCCTGAGCCATTTAGTTATCACCTTTGCTTTATGGCAAGGTGCTCCATCATGCTGGAAAAGGCATTGTTGATCACCAAACTGCTCTTGGATGGTTGGGAGAAGTTGCTCTCGGAGGAAATTCTTGTACCATTCTTTATTCATGGCTGTGTTTTTAGGCAAGACTGTGAGAGAGCCGATTCCCTTGGCTGAGAAGCAACCCCACACATGAATGGTTTCAGGATGCTTTACAGTTGGCATGAGACAAGACTGGTGGTAGCGCTAACCTCGTCTTCTCCGAACAAGCTGTTTTTCAGATGTCAGAAAGGGGATTCATCAGAGAAAATGACTTTACCCCAGTTCTCAGCAGTTCACTCCCTGTACCTTTTGCAGAATATCAGTCTGTCCCTTATTGTTTTTCTGGGGAGAAGTGGCTTCTTTGCTGCCCTCCTTGAGACCAGGCCTTGCTCCAAGAGTCTCTGCCTCACAGTGCGTGCAGATGCACTCACACCTGCCTGCTGCCATTCCTGAGCAAGCTCTGCACTGCTGGTAGCCCGATCCCACAGCTGAAACACTTTTAAGAGACGGTCTTGGCGCTTGCTGGCCTTTCTTGGGCGCCCTGGAGCTTTTTTGGCAACAATGGAACCTCTCTCCTTGAAGTTCTTGATGATGCGATAGATTGTTGACTGAGGTGCAATCTTTCTAGCTGCGATACTCTTCCCTGTTTTTGTGCAGTGCAATGATGACTGCATGTGTTTCTTTAGAGATAACCATGGTTAACAGAAGAGAAACAATGATGCCAAGCAGCAGTCTCCTTTTAAAGTATCCAGTGGTGTCATTCTTACTAAATCATGACAGATTGATCTCCAGCCCTGTCGTCATCAACACTCACACCTGTGTTAATGGAGCAATCACTGAAACAATGTTAGCATTTTCTAGGCAAATATTCACTCTGCAATTAATTGCTGTTAAGCTGATCACTCATTATAACATTCTGGAGTAAATGCAGATTGCCATTATAAAAACTGAAGCAGTAGACTTTGTAAAAATTTATATTTGTATCATTCTCAAAACTTTTGGCCATGACTGTAGTTCTCAAGGGGGTGATGCAGGATAAACCAGAGTTTTTTGGTTTTTATTTTAACCTCTGCTAATAACTTTGACTGCTTACAAAAGTAAGTGTGATCAAAGTGTGATCACTTGTGGGGTGTGTAAATGTAAAATAACTTAAATTAATAGTATATTGTAAAAATGGTGATTGAGGAATATTTCAGAGTAACGTTGAAGGTTCATTTTGAGTCCTACAAACACTGAATAAACCAAGTAGGTGTAGCCCCTCTATAGGGGGTGTGGTGCAGTTTACTGGAGTCATGGGTTTGGGTCTCCTCAGTTAAAATGGTGGCTCTCAATTTAGATTAACTCACCCACTATTACTTTCCTCTCACTACTATGATGATATAAACTCCTGATATGTGACGCTCAGTGAGTGAAGACCAACACAACGTACTCTAAACACAAACCTACATTATAAACCACATTAACATTAATCAGATTAATCATCTCACATATTATTTGTATGTCATAACACATTTTTACCCTTTATTCCACACTAATGATCAGGGCCCGTATTTATCAAACTTCTTAGAGTGGAATTTTGGACTTAAATGCTGGAAAATTCTTAGATTTGCTCCTACTCACAGAGTTAAGTGTAAGTGCCAGTTATCAAAACTCTCAAGTATAAGAATCACTCTTACTCTCCCGAAAAGTTAAGACTGCTCCAGAGGACTCATAAGTTGTTAAGAGTTGCCACTAGGGGGCTGAGATGGCACTGAGAAGACAGAGACGCGTGCAAACCTTCACACATTTCAATTTTATAGATATATAAATATGCACATAAATATGCACAATAATTAGGCATTAAGATAAGCATGGGATTAAATTTTTTTTGTTCTTCCTTTCATTTTTTTTCGTGCAAGAGTGTAATATTCATGCTGCGATTTTAATACTTGTAATTTTAAGCTTTGACGTCTGCCTTGTCAGTTCTTGTATGTCACTTGTGAGTGAGTCCTCTGCCTTCAGACGCCCACTCTTCCTCCGGCCATTCATGACTGGAGGTGTTTGGAAGCGCTGTCAGAGAGGGAGGGGCAGATGGAGAATCTGCGCTCAAGCCAGCAGGGTCGGGAGCACCAGCAGCTTCTTTATTACTGACTGATGCAATAATTTTGAAGTGACAATTAGCATATCAGTGTTTGTGTGCAACTCTAAATAAATGATAAAAACCTTGTATTTGAGATATGTTTTAGAATTTCATTAATGCAGGATACCGAACCCCCTCCACTCCACAGATCACCACAGTGTCTTCCCCAATGATACGCTGCACCACCTCACAAACTGCGCTAAGAGGTGGTCGTCCAAGAGCTTGCCCGGTGGTCGTCCGCCTGAATGTGATTCGGTTAGAATGTATGCAGTAACCAAAATAAATCAGAGAAAACATATGAATAACAAAAGAAAGAAGGGAAAATTATACATACCAGTGCATGTCACATACTTAAAGGTAGATATGAAATATTTTTTAATGGATTATTTATTAACTATGTAAATATGCTGTGTAATTTCACAAAAATTATGATTGCAACATTATTAAGTTAAATGTGAAGGTATTTCAACATTTTCTGAATTTTATCTTGACATTTCACAGGAAATGTTATTGAACATGAAATCCGATCCAGTGATTGGTTCTTGCAGGGGGTTTTGAAACGACGTCATCCAGGATCAGCTTTGCGGCAAAGCCAGGTGTCGTAAATCAGCTCTGAGACTGACACTTAAGAATTGCTCCTACACTTCGCTTAAAGTGAGACTGAGAGGCTTGATAACTACACTGTAAAAAATTTCTGTAGTTTTCACAGCATTATTACTGTAAATGATCAAATTCTTACTGTAGAACCTGTTTACAGCATGTTACTGTAGTTTTCACAGCATTATTACTGTAAATGATCAAATTCTTACTGTAGAACCTGGTTACAGTATGTTACTGTAAATCTGCAAAGCATCATGGTCAAAATTCAGTGGCGGGTGAATTCTACAGTAAATATAATTTTGCTGTGAATGATAATACAGTAAATTTGAGCGGGATTTATTCAGCAATTTAAACAGAAATCCACTTTTGCTAATGGTAGGCAACATCCACACAGACAGAGGATAATGTCTTTATATCCTTCATAGCTAATACATGCTGTGTAGTTCGCTGTATAACTATATATATAAACCCGCGATGAAAATTAAGGCGGTTTTATATGAACCCGCCTTGAAATCACTGTTTTTATTGTAGGCACGTACACCAGCAGCCAGTCTTCTAGTGCTAATGGTTAGCTCAGCTAACGCTATTAGCTCGCATCTTTCAGCTAATAAACAGTCGGTCTGTGTCGAGGTAGTAACTGGTACTAAGCGAGATAAATAGCATTGAAAGCTTTGCTTTCATCAGTTTATTCCAGTATAGTGTAAATGAACATGAAGCCGGTGTTTATCAGCTCTCAGTTCCACCATTCTAAGGTGCTGCTACATAATCCTACATTGCACTGGAAGAGGGAAACGTTAGAGCATTTAGTGAAGCTCATCACTCGTTTTTTTGCTAGCCTTGAGTACCAAGTACGGAATACTGTGTTGCCAACTTAGCGACTTTGTCGCTATATTTAGTGACTTTTCAGACCCAATTAAAGGATTCCCCAGCCCAGAAAAGAGGAATTTAATTGTTTTATTTCTAAAGCTTTTTGTGGTTTTATACAGTTCCACATTTAATATTGTACCTTGTATTTAAATGTTCAAATCTTCTAAAATGTTTTAAAATATTCAAAGCAATACAATAAATTTAATTTTGTGGGACAACAATGTCGTCTTCATTTTACAGTATATAATCCTTTTTACAGTAATTAATTTACTATATTAAAATGAATACAGTAATTTTAAGCTGTAAAGCTCTTACAGTAGTTTAATCATTACTGTAATAGAAAATACAGCACCCTACTGTGGTAAAAATTACAGTAAGAACTATAAGTACTGTGATTAAATTTACAGTATGCATACTGTGAAATTGATTACAGCAACTTACCAGCTAATTGCTGCCAGCAAGTTACTGTAAATTTCACAGTAATCTTTTTACAGTGTAACTTTTAGTCTCAGCTTTTAACTAATAATTATTTTAGACATAAGTCAATTCTTAGCAGCATTCTTAGGAGTAATTCTAAGAAGTTTGATAAATACGGGCCCAGAATGATCACCTCACCTCCACCTCCTCTAATAATCTAATCAAACGCTGCAGGTCTGGGCCCGTATTTATCAAACTTCTTAGAGTGGAATTTTGGACTTAAGTGCTGAAAAATTCTTAGATTTGCTCCTATTCACAGAGTTAAGTGTAAGTGCCAGTTATCAAAACTCTCAAGTATAAGAATCACTCTTACTCTCCCGAAAAGTTAAGACTGCTCCAGAGGACTCATAAGTCGTTAAGAGTTGCCACTAGGGGGCTGAGATGGCACTGAGAGACGTGTGCAAACCTTCATTTTAGGTACACATTTCAATTTTATAGATATATAAATATGCACATAAATATGCACAATGCACAAATATGCACAATAATTAGGCATTAATATATGCATGGGTTTCATTTTTTTCTGCCTTTCATTTTTTTCATGCAAGAGTGTAATATTCATGCTACGATTTTAATACTTTAAATTTAAGCTTTGACATCTGCCTTGTCAGTTATTGTATGTCATTTGGGAGTGAGTCCTCTGCCAGACCTCCATCAGACGCTCACTTTTCCTCCGGCCATTCATGACTTGAGGTGTTTGGGAGCGCTGTCAAAGAGGGAGGGGCAGATGGAGAATCTGCGTTCAAGCCAGAGACCGTATATATACAATCACTGGTTCAAGGCAGCAGGGTCGGGAGCACGAGCAACTTCTTTATTACTGGATGCAATAATTTTGAAGTGACAATTAGCATCAGTGTTTGTGTGCAAATCTAAATAAATGATAAAAAACCTTGTCTTTGAGATATGTTTTAGAATTTCATTAATGCAGGATCCACTCCACAGATCACCGCACTGTCTCCCCCATGATATGCTGCACCACTGTAACGTATTGAACAGGCAGAGAGGGATCCAAATGCGGAAGAACACCGCTTTTATTGAAATGAAACGTTGGTACAAGCACAGGCAGGTGTATCACGAGCACTAGTAACAACTGTGTTGTCTTGGCGTGGTCAGGACGGTCCAGGGTCATACCGGGGAAGCCGAAGTCAGGAGGTACAGAGGGACTAGGCAGGAGACGAGGTCGGGGACGTAAGCGAGGGTCGGAACACAGGAAAGCAGACAGGTAATAGAAAGGCTTGGTATGCGGCATGAGTCGGCAATACTTCGCGACTAGGAAGTGGAATGTGGGCGTTTAAGTAGAGATACAGGGGGTGTGGTGATGAGTGTCAGGTGAGGCTGGTAGGTGGAGATCAGGTGGCATTCCTTACAACCACCTCACAAAATGCGCTAAGAGGCTCGCCCGGTGGTCCTCCGCCTGAATGTGATTCGGTTAGAATGTATGCAGTATCCAAAATAAATCTGAGAAAATATATGAATAACAAAAGAAAGAAGGGAAAATTATACCAGTGCATGTCACATACTTAAAGGTAGATATGAAATACTTTTTAATGAATTATTTATGTGAATACGCTGTGTTATTTCACAAAAAATATGACTGCAACATTATTAAGTTAAATATGAAGGTATTTCAACATTTTCTGAATTTTGCCTTGACATTTCTCAGGAAATATTATTGAACATGAAATCCGATCCAGTGATTGGTTCTTGCAAGGGGTTTTGAAACGACGTCGTCCAGGATCAGCTTTGCGGCACAGCCAGGTGTCGTAAATCAGCTCTGAGACTGACACTTAAGAATTACTCCTACACTTCGCTTAAAGTGAGTCTGAGAGGCTTAACTAACTTTTAGTCTCAGCTTTTAACTAAGAATTATTTTACACATAAGTAAGTTCTAAGAAGGTTGATAAATACGGGCCCTGGTGGAGTCCTCTGTCCTTACACTCATTAATCTGAACCAGTTAAATATCTGACACAACTGAACTTGTTGTCTCTCCTCGTCCTGCTGTGGGTGGTGAACGCTGGTTCACTCAGGGAATCATCCCACATCCCCGGTAGACCGGTGCAGCTACTGAGAGGTTGGTCCAGGGATGTCGTTATACCTCGTTATACAATTACCGACACTCAATTGACAACATAGTAAATTTGTCAATCAAATTGCCAACGCAAATTCCTTCTCATGGGTGACATTTCTGCCTTTGATGCTTTCAAATAGTACAGGTTTAAGAATTTGTGGAGTGTTTATTAATTTTACATTATTTTAT
Organism: Brachyhypopomus gauderio; assembly: GCF_052324685.1. NCBI lineage: Eukaryota > Metazoa > Chordata > Actinopteri > Gymnotiformes > Hypopomidae > Brachyhypopomus > Brachyhypopomus gauderio. Next base: position 153,909 of record NW_027506899.1, read on the forward strand.
TACATACTTCATAATTATACAACAGCAAACAAGGTTATTTCTTGTGCTCCCAGATTTAGTTTACCAGTAATATTAGGGAAGAGTATCTTCACTATGGCGGCATGGTGGTGTGGTGGTTAGCACTGTCGCCTCACAGCAAGGCGGTCTGGGTTCGATTCTCGGTCTGGGCTGCTCTGTGTGGAATTTTCATGTTCTCCCTGTGCCTGAGTGGTAGGGCTGCAAAAAAAAAATTGGGCAAAATATCTAATTGCGATTTTTCCACAGAATATTGCGATTTAAATTGTGATTATTTTTAATCCATTAAATCCTAAACCTGTATTCGTGTTTCAAATATATCAAATATAATTATAAACTTCTACATAAAAAAATATTCCCAGGGTTGTCAGATTAAATGCAGTTGTCAGTTTTATTTTTAAAACTCAACACCTTTAAAGAACAACAAAATAAATTACAGAAATTCACATAAATGTTTAACTGCAACATCAGTAACTGACTAGTCAGCAGTGGACAGTCATGCATCAGTAGAAAAGCTGAAATAAGTAAAATATCACATCTATATGTTAAACTCTGAGTTTAAGGTGCATTTTTACAAAATACACTTAGCAGTAAGTCACATTAAGTGCAAAAGTAGCATCATCAAATGTTTGCATGTACAGACAGAAACCAGTGATTACAGGTTTCTTGCCAAAAATATGAGCATGTCCACCTTATGTGGCTTAAGGCATGAACGCTGACAGTTCACAATGTTGCCTCCTGCACTAAAGAGCCTTTCTGAGGGTGAACTTGTTGCTGGTGCACAAAGATATTTGCGGGCCTGCCTGCTCAATCTTGGAAAGTTCACTTGGTGAAGTTTCCACCACACCAGGGGATTTTCTTCTCCATCAATGGTGGGTGTTAACAAGTAGCTGCTTAGCTCTGTTTCAATGGCATCACTGAGCTGAACAGATGAGTCCGGAGACATGGCAGTACTCTTGAAGTAGCTACCAAGTGACCTCTTTGGCTTTTCAGGTGAGGCTGTTAAACTCTGTGCCTCTGTAACATGTGATCTCTTCTCCTGTATCATAAAAAAATACAACCAAATATTAAAATATTATTTTTGAAAACATGCACAGTTTATGATTGATAACTGTAATTGGTAGTATTACTTATGTAGAAGGCATCATCTTTACAAACCCCAACCATCTATTTACCTTCCTTGCTCCTTCTTCCATCTCTTCCTTCATTCTTGCTTTAACAGCAGGGATATTTTCTTTGCCAATATAGTTGGTCTTGAATCGGGGGTCTAAAAATGATGCAGTATCAAGCAGTTCTTGTGTGATCGGATCGCTGTATTTATCCTGGCGGTAGCCAATGACTCTAGATTTGATTGACTTTGTCAGGTCTGTGTCCTCTGGATCCTCTGCCAGGGTTTTTGTCTTTAAAAGATGGAGCACTGGCTTCAGATATGAGATACTGACATATTCTTCTCCTGATAGTGCATCAGTAAATTCTTGGAGAGGATGCAGTGCCTTGTGAATTGACTCTAGAACCTCTGTGTCTTGCCAGATGAGCACTAGGTGGCGCGTCCTCCTATCAGCTAACAGCACGTGATTTAGGGCCTTACTTTGCTCCAGAATCATTTCAATCATCTTCTCTTTGGTTCCCCACCTTGTCTGGCACTCCGTAATTAGTGAATGTTCAGGAAGGTTGAATTCTTTCTGAGCTGCTGTCAGAGCCGACTTCTTCTTCCAGCTGGCAGAGAAATGGCCAACCAGCTTCTTACAAACACCAACTGCTCGGCCAACTCTGTCATCTTTTAGTGCATTTTCTGAAAAATATATAAGAGGGAAAAATTATTTGAAAAATACTAAAATGTTATATATAATATATTTATTAAGTATTATATATAATACATTTATCAAGGTTTCACAGCTTTTATTTATTATTGGACAGAACTAAATGTCTTAATATGTGTTTTGACATTTTTTCAGAGTAAACTAACATTCTTTTTGTCTTCATGGCATAATCAAGATTGCATAGACATCGTTATTTTAAAGAGAGAGAGAGAGATCTTTATTTAACACTTACCGATCGCAAGATGGAGTCTGTGGCCAAAACACTGTAGCCTGGTCCACTGGTTTATTTCGGCTGCTTTTATCATATTAGATGCGTTATCTGTGGTTATGCACACTTGCCCCTCATCATTTAAACCCCAGTTGGCCAACGCGTCTTTTAATCCATTCGCGATGTTCTCTCCCATGTGGTCAAGAGGAAAGTACGACGTCTGTAGACAACGGCTCTTTAATTCAAAATGTTCATTTATGAAATGAACAGTGAGGCTTTGGTAAGGTTCAGCGGTTCGGCTCGACCACATATCTGTCAATGTCGTGTAATACTCTACACTTCTCAGCTCCGTTTCAACTTTGTTCCGACATGTAGTGTACAGTTCTGGAATTGCGACTTGGCTGAAGTATGTGCGGGATGGAAGTTGGTATCTTTTGTCAAGAGTCAAGAGAAGGTTTTGAAAGCCATTTTTGGACACTGTGTAAATCGGTACCATGTCTTTAGCCAGGTACTTCGCAATAGCATCCGTTATCTCGCGGTGCCTTCACAAGCTTTTTTCATATGGCGCAATGCGTTCAAACGCCTGTGTAACTGAAGTTTGCCTGGCTGTGGTACCAGGTAATTGTGCCTGAGGTAGGGATTCATCCCTGGACCTTTTTAACATGCACTCATCGTACAGCTGTCGATGATGTTTCTTCAGGTTTTGATAGAGGTTAGTGGTGTTACCTCGTGAGGTTAGCACCGATGCTCGACACGTCTTGCACAGTACCTGTTTTTGGCCAATGTCAGTTTTCCTGAAACCAAAATACTCCCAGACACACGATGTACCATTTTTCTTTGGTACCAACTCGTCCACTGGACTTTGGGCCTCGCACAGTTGCTCAGATGAAAGGTTCATCTTTTTTCCTGACGTCGAGCGCAATGCTGCTTGTCTTTCGGTTTCTGCATTAGGGCTGTGCATGACCAGCGGCTTCTGATTGGTCAACAGCAGGTCGTTCAAGCGGTTTTTTTTTGTTGTTGTTGGGTTGATTTTTCCCTGGTCCTACTTGCATTCAAATCGCAGCTCTTGCGATTGGAAAATCGCGTCCATACAAATCGCGATTTCGATTAAAAAACGATTACTCGTTCAGCCCTACTGAGTGGGTTTCCTCCGGGTACTCTGGTTTCCTCCCACAGTCCAAAGACATGCATGTTAGGTTGATTGATCACTCTAAAATTGCCCGTAGGTGTGAGTGCGTGTGTGTGTGTTGGCCATGCGGTGGACTGGCGACCTGCCCATGGTGTACCCTGCCTTTCGCCCGGAGATGCTGGGATTGGCTCCAGCCCCCCCGTGACCCCGACTAGCGGGATTAAGTGGTTCAGATAATGGATGGATGGATGGATATCTTCACTATGTTACACTGTTATGGTGTTTCTGATCATTCTGGTGTCCTACACTAGTGTCCCAACACACCCAAACAAACTCTGCTGTTACCAAACTACAGTTACAGTGAAACTACAAACACTCCAGAACTGCAACTTGATAAGATATAATATATAGACTGCACACAAGTGTGGTAATAGAACACAGATTTGTACCTTCTGTTTACAGAGTTGACTCTGTCCTGGTACAACTCCATCATGTCATTTGTGTAGAGCAGTGTTTTGAGATGCTGATGCTAGCTCCTACCTGAGGCTCACCATCTGCACTGATGGGACTGTGACTACTTGGCCAGGAAACAAGAACCTTAATTATAACTGTAGAACCACCTTTTGTCCATAAATACGGACTTGTGCTAACGGGCCGCCCAATGGAGGATGGGTTCCCTTGTGAGTCTTAGTCCTCCCGAGGTTTCTTCCTAATCCCCACCATCATAGGGAGTTTTTCCTTGCCACTGTTGCCTTTGGCTTGGTCATTAAGGATCTGGATCAATACGATTGTAAAGCTGATTTGTGACATGTGTTGTAAAAAGTGCTATATAAATAAATTTGACTTTTGACTTAGATGTGACAAGGTTTGCATGTCCTGCCAGATGGGGGTGAGGGTCATTTTCTGTCTTGGAGTGTTTTCTCTTGGATTTGTCTAGTCAGACAGCAGGATATCACACTGTATTTTAAAGACAAATTTGGGGAGAAGCTCGTGTTGGGTTTGGTTATCATTGTGGCTCTGCTCCCCATGGACACAGATGTCTGTCTCTCTCTCTCTCTCTCTCTCTCTCTCTCTCTCTCTCTCTCTCTCTCTCTCTCTCTCTCTCTCTCTCTCTCCCACCTGAAAATGTCTGCTGCCCTACTATAACACCATCTGAAGATGAGTGACTCCTACACTTAAATTTTTGGCTAACTAGGGAAATTGAAAGCAGCTATTTATGAAACCAGCCAAGATCACTAAAATTATTAATGACTGTAAATATGTAAAGAAGAAGACATGGTGACCTTTATAAAATTACACTACAGTGCCTTCACAGATTAACATGTCCAATCCAGAATGAATTCTCAGAAATCTCACCTGAGTGTCTCCAGTTTACAGTGTGAATTCTTCAGTCCATCAGAGAGCTGCTCCACTCCTGAATCCTGCAGGTTGTTGTTATTAAGGTCCAGATGTTTCAGGGAGGAGTTTTCTGTTTGTAGAGCAGGTGTGAGAGATTTGCAAGACTCCACAGTGAGATAACAGCTAGCTAGTCTGCAAAGGAGAAGTAAATAAAATAGTTCAGTTCAGTTCGAACAGAAGATTTGAAATCATACAGAAAGAGCGATCCTGCAGATGATGAAAATATTCAGGCCTTTAAAAGTTCTGCTCCAGTAACAGTTCTTTATTAGAAACTGTGCCACCTTTAACAAGGCAAATACAATGTGTTTTAGTCAGCAGTTTGTTCACTGCTTATGGAGAATGACTGTAAAAAATAAATGGACTGACATACCCAAAGTTTACAAAAGGTGCATCATTCTTTTAATCCAGTGTGTGACAACAAGCCCAAATACAGCCACAGACAACCTACCTCACTGTAATGACTGACACAGCCAACCTACCTCACTGTAGTGACCGACACAGCCAACCTACCTCACTGTAGTGATTGACACAGCCAACCTCCCTCACTGTAGTGACTGACACAGTCAACCTACCTCACTGTAGTGACCAACACAGCCAACCTCCCTCACTGTAGTGACTGACACAGCCAACCTACCTCACTGTAGTGACCGACAGTCAACCTCCCTCACTGTAGTGACCAGAAGTGGACATTCCAGGTTCAGAAAGATAAACTACTTCCTAGGATTTTTTTTGCTGGATTTTCTAACTAGTGCAAGCCAAGTAAAATGAGTGGAATCAACACAATCCAGGAAGCCTGCGCTAAATCTTGATAAGGACTTTTACTTTCTGAACCTGGAATGTTCACCTCTGGTAGTGACCAACACAGCCAACCTCCCTCACTGTAGTGACCGACACAGCTAACCTACCTCATTGTAGAGACTGACACAGACAACCTACCTCACTGTAGTGACTGATACAGCCAACCTACCTCACTGTAGTAACTGACACAGCCAACCTACCTCACTGTAGTAACTGACACAGCCAACCTACCTCACTGTATTAACTGACACAGTCAACCTACCTCACTGTAGTGACTGACACAGACAACCTACCTCACTGTAGTGACTGACACAGCCAACCTACCTCACTGTAGTGACTGACACAGCCAACCTCTCTCACTGTAGTGACTGACACAGCCAACCTACCTCACTGTAGTGACCGACACAGTCAACCTACCTCACTGTAGTGACTGATACAGCGAACCTACCTCACTGCAGTGACCGACACAGCCAACCTACCTCACTGTAGTGACTGACACAGCCAACCTACCTCACTGCAGTGACTGACTTTTTCATAGGAAAGTCAATAAAATATGCCTGAATAAACTACCTGCTCTAAACACCTTTTCACTTGGAAATAGATCAATTCTTTCACCCACTAAACCATTCAGTGGAGTAAACATGTGACAGACCTGTGATTACTCTGTAACTCTAAATAAACTTTAATTAGTTTGATCAATCAGTTCTTATACAATCATCACTGTCACACTCACATTGTGATCCAATCCAGTAGCTGTTCTCTTGGTACACCAGGCACCAGACACACACACACACACACACACACACACACACACACACACACACTGATCATTGATTACCTGTACCTAGTTTGTCTCCATGTTTCCTCTCTTATGTCCACCGGAACACCCGTCCTGTGCTGCTTATAGTTCCTCACTACTATGACACTCTCACTTTATTGCCCGTTATCTACTAGATTTGATTCTCTGCAGCATCACAACACCGGGAGATCAACTGCCAGCACTGTTTACATTTCTGTTTGTTTGTCCTTTGATTGTTCACTACGGATAATAAAAACACTCCAAACATCTCACTCCCTCTCTGATCCCATCACAGAAACATTTATGTGTGACTAACAAAAATATTTGGAGATCTTTATAGAAGACAACATGCTAGCCTTTAAAAAACTACATCAGTGCCTTCACACCTTTCCATTCAAGAATTTATTCACAAAAATCTCACCTGAGTATCTCCAGTTTACAGTGTGAACTCTTCAGTCCCGCACAGAGATGTTCCACTCCTGAATGGTCCAAGTTGTTGTTATTAAGTTCCAGTTGTTTCAATGAATTTTTTGTTTGTAGAGCTGATTTGAGATATTCACAAGATGTTTTTGTCAGACTGCAGCCAGCTAGTCTGCAAATGAGAAAATATAGTACAGACAGCAGTTTAGACGAGGTGGAATCACATAAATAGGATGATCATGTTTTTACATAAAATATAATAGTTGGAAACATGTGAATAAGGAATATTGTCTTTGGTAATACTGTCACAGTGTCATGTACATATGAACCTTTCCATTCAAGAATGAATTCAGACATCTCACCTGAGTATCTCCAGTTTACAGTGTGAACTCTTCAGTCCCTCACAGAGATGTTCCACTCCTGAATGGTCCAGGTTGTTGTTATTAAGTTCCAGTTGTTTCAAGGAGTTTTCTGTTTGTAGAGCTGATTTGAGATATTCACAAGATGTTTTTGTCAGACTGCAGCCAGCTAGTCTGCAAAGGAGTAAATACAGTACAGACAGCAGTTCAGACGAGGTGGAATCACAGAAATAGGATGATCATGTTTTTACATAAAATATAATAGTTAGAAACATATGAATAAGGAATATTGTCTTTGGTAATACTGTCACAGTGTCATGTACATATGAACCTTTCCATTCAAGAATTAATTCAGACATCTCACCTGAGTGTCTCCAGTTTACAGTGTGAACTCTTCAGTAGGGCTGTGACGATAACTGCATTACCGCAATACCGCGGTTATGTAGTGCCTACCGCGGTGTTGAGCTCATTACCGCGGTTTATCTATTTATTTATCTATAAAAGGAATCGTTTCCATTGCGAAAAAAACATGGAAAAAACTTTTTCATTGCGATCGCTGTTTCCGGGGGGAAACAGTCCATTAAATAAATGGCGGTTGGGGGATGCGGGGTGTGCGCTGGATTTTTGTGCGTGATTACCTTATTTTCCGGAGTATAAGCCACTACATTTTCCCCCACGATTTGAACCATGCGTTTTATAAAGGGCTGCAGCTTTTCTTTAGATGTTTTTTCACCAGTCGGGGGTGGAGCAGAACGTTAGGTGGTAGGACAAAGTTGTAAATCAAAGAAGAAAGTGCTCATTTTCATTTAGCACTCATCTAGTTTTGTCCTAACTAGATATTTAGACATAATACTGCTTTAATACTGCGAAGTCATGTGGTCAGAGGTGAACTTCGGTATACCCAGTGTGTATTTTATTTAAAATAATTAACACCCTTGAGCCACAGTGGCTTTGGACATAGATAATGCCGTTTCCTGTGATGGATAATTAAAGTCTATCCCTTAGAAACATAAATCGACAATATTATCTGTATCGTATTTATGCGCGGAATAACATGGCAAGTCGGAATTCGACACAACACTGTCACACATGAAATGCTACAGGCACAGTTCAGAAACTGATCAGTTCATTTAAATGTATTCAGTTTAGTAGATGTATGTGGCTTTTAGCCCGGTGCGGACACTGAACTCGCGAGGTATTTGCAGGAGGAAGCCCTCGATTCGCATTCGGATCAACTTGCCCGGAAAAATCAAAATGGATTCCCTCTTCTGTCAAACATTGCCAGAAAATATATGACCGTTTGCGCAACGAGCACTCCATCGGAGCTGTATTCAGCACGGCAGGCAACATTGTCACCTCGTTTAGATCGTCCTTTATACCGGACAAAATGAGCATGTTGGTTTGTCTTGCAAGGAACATGAAGACGGAAAATAAGATATTTATAATTAACGTTATTCACGTCATTATTAACAATATTATGGCCATAGTTTTGCGTAAAGTATTTACTTTACGACAAATTACGTTTTTGTTCATTTAAAAGTGCATGTTTTTATTTATAAACTATAATTCATTTTATTTTTCGGGGGGTGGCGGTTAACCGCGTTACCGCGGTTATACGTTGCTCTTTTACCGCGGTAAGAAAAAATCCATCCCGTCACAGCCCTACTCTTCAGTCCAGCAGAGAGCTGCTTCACTCCTGAATCCTGCAGGTTGTTGTTATTCAAATCCAACTCCTTCAAGGTGTTTTCTGTTTGTAGAGCTGATGTGAGATATTCACAAGACTTCACAGTGAGATTACACCCAGCTAGTCTGTAAAGGAGTAAATACAGTACAGAGTGCAGTTCAGTCAGAGAATGTGGAATCACACAGTAGTTGTTTAAATATCAGAGGAGGAAACTATAATTTATAAGTTTGATATTGGTGTTTAGTATGAGACAACAGTCAACAGTCTTTCTCTTTTATCAGAGTTTCTCTAACTCTCTCTGTGTAACATTACATTTACTTCAGTAGTGATATATAAATCTATAGTGCTGCAGTGTTCAAAGTGATGACAGGCCTCTATTGTACCATTATCACCTGAATGGCCCCTCTAATGGTGCTATAGGCTCTATTATGGTTACTACTCCACAGTTACACAGAATGACATAATGTTATTTATGCATGTTCTCTCAACAGTTGTTTCTGTTTTAAGAAACCTTTGACAATTGTTATTATGGTTTAAGTATTTGTATCTGCGTGTCCCAGATGCAATCTGTGTATCTTCCATAACAGCAGACACGGCCCGTGTGCTGCAACCTGATCTGAAGCTGGAAGATGTTAAAAGAGGCCCTACATGGTCCCTCAGTCCCACAGTTCTCCCAACATGTCCAGTGGGGTAGACTTGATGCTCCATGAGAGGCAGGTGCAGGTCCCTGCATGTTACTACACCTGAAGTTTATGATGGTGACCAGGAGAGCTGCGATAGTTTTCTCATTCAGCATGAACTGTATTTTACTAAACAGCCCCTCATGCAATACATGACCAACGTACTGCAGACCCCTCTAAAACACAGCTATATTGACTTCTCCACAGTTAAACAGAATGAACTATAGTTATTTATTCATGTTCTCTCAACATTTGTTTCTGTTTAAAGAAACCTTTGACAACTGTTATCATGGTTTAAGTATTTGTATTTAGGCTTAAAACAGTAATGACAGAATTTAGAGATGATGAAATTATCTGTAAGGTCTCATCATTGGTCCAGCACCCACAGTTACAGGGTTGCATGTGCTCAAGAATGCACATAAAGATAGGACTAGATTATTTGGGATCATGGGGGAACATAGCATAACACAATGTTACATTTAAGGTGCAAATTAACTATTCTGTGGTGATTCCTACCCAGTCTAGGCAGGAATTTAGTGTTTAAAAAGCTTAGTCATTTTCTTGATGGAGACCGAATTTCAGACATGAGCATTTTTTGCACTGTGCACTGTTTAGCTGTTGATGCTCCAAAACGGTCACTGAGTGTGACACAGAAGGCACTAAAATAGTGAAAATAACTTTGTCTCTCTTTTTGTACCTCTGTCCTAATCAGTTCATTCAGTCGCACATGTGAGTTTTTCCATCATGCTTATTTTTTAAATAATAAAGTAAAATTCAGCGGAAGGCATTGTTGACTGAGCTTCCCAAAACCTCCACCACTTTGTAAACAAAAACCTTGTAATATTACATTTATACATAATGTGTTACATTAGGACTTACTTAACCATTCAGTATTCAGTAGTATTTGTTGGCTGTGCTGGTGCAGCACAAAAATAATTTTTATTGTTTGAATATAATCATTTCATGTTCCAATTTTACAAGAAAAATCTTTTGACATTTGTCTCTGTTTATATTAACATTTCCATTCAAGAACGAGTTCATGAATAAATAGAATTTGTATTACTGAACAACTCACCTGAGTGTTTCCAGTGTACAGTGTGAACTCTTCAGTCCAGCAGAGAGCTGCTTCATTCCTGTATTGTGCAGGGTGGTGTAACTGGCATCCAGCTCTTTCAAGGGGGAGTTTTCTGTTTGTAGAGCTGATGTTAGAGATTTACAAAACTCTTCAGTGAGGTCACAGCCAGTTAATCTGTAAAGGAGTAAATGCATTAGCATTCTGTCTCTCTGACTGGTCTGCGAGAGAAACCAGGAATCAAACATTTTACTAAACAGCCCCTCATGCAATACATGACCAACATACTGCAGACCTGTCTAAAACACAGCTATCTCGACTTCAGATACCATCCCAAACAGTCTTCCACCATCTGAAGCGGTGTAGAGACCTGCAGTAGAACCCTGCAGTAGAACCCTGCAGTAGAGCCCTGCAGTAGAACCCTGCAGTAGAGCCCTGCAGTAGAGCCCTGCAGTAGAACCCTGCAGTAGAACCCTGCAGTAGAGCCCTGCAGTAGAACTCTGCAGTAGAACTCTGCAGTAGAACCCTGCAGTAGAACCCTGCAGTAGAACCCTGCTGTAGAACCCTGCTGTAGAACCCTGTTTCACCTCTCATGGATCTCCTGCTCAACAGTGGACTATGACTTGTTTTTCCACACCTTGCACCGATGGTCGTATGCATGGAGGGTCTGTGAGGGGACCTCCAGACAGAAGAGTATGTGGGTGTCTTGATGACAGGATTTCTTTTAGATCTCATAGAGGTAAAACTGGGGTTTCTTTATCACCACAGGACATGTTTTACATTTTGCTGCCAGGAAAACAACAGCTGCTACCACCTTTCTGTCACAGTAGGCCGGGCCAACCCCACAGGGGAACCACCCACATGACATTCCACTACAAAACCACTCCCCCTTTCCAATTCCCCTACCTACTCAATAATCACCGGCACCTGTCTCTCTCATCTGTCTCACACCCTACTTCAGCCCACAGGTCCAGCACACCAATGCTGTGCATTCCTTGATCATAGAGGAGTGAGTCTGTCTGCATCGTCTTCCTCTGTCTTCCACCCGGTTGCTAAGTTACGGACTCTGTGCCTTAAGTGTCTGGATCTACAGTCCAGCACTGTGTGTGTGTGGCTCCACTTCACTTCACTTGAGTCTGATTGTTATTGTTAAGTGTCTGTTTCTACAGTCCAGCACTGTGTGTGTGTGGATCTACTTCACTTCACTTGAGTCTGATTGTTATTGTTAAGTGTCTGTTTCTACAGTCCAGCACTGTGTGTGTGTGGCTCTACTTCACTTCACTTGAGTCTGATTGTTATTGTTAAGTGTCTGTTTCTACAGTCCAGCACTGTGTGTGTGTGGCTCTACTTCACTTCACTTGAGTGTGGTTGTTATTGTTGTGATATGGACATTAAAGATTTCATGGCACCATAATCCATGTCTGCTGCTTCTGTCACCCTGTTACACTTTCTTCCAACCAGATTGTATTCTTTATATTTTATTGCTGTTTGATTTGGTGTTTTACGGTGTAATTGTGAGTTGTCTGTTTTAAATGTTGAAACTGATGTTTTAGGCTGCTGTCTTGGCCAGACTTCCATTGACAAAGAGATCCTTGTATCTCAATGGGACCAACCTGGTTAAATAAAGTCTAAATAATAATAAAAAAAAGATTGTCTCCTGGAAGACAAACATCTCTCCCTCCATAAGAAGTCTTCACAACACACGTCCACCCCACCAGCGCTTGAGACATCATCCCAGGCCAAGATCATGCAGCTGGGAGGAGTCCACATGTCCCCTGATGAGAAGAGACACACAGCAGCACCTCCACCTGTACTGCAGTAGTTCAGACTAATGGTCAAAGACATTTGGGTTTTGAGTCGGAAGACAAAGCCAAAAGTTACACACATGCTACACCTGACACACCTGTCACATGCTACATGTTTATCTCTGAGGAATTCCAACACCTAAGTTACTCAGTTAATGGACTCCTGAATCTTCTAGAATGATCAAGACTCTTCCTGCCTATTGTTGTAGCGACTACTACTCCTCACAGTGAATTCCCTAACGGACAGGCACTTGGCCACTCAAGGAGTCTTAGCTTTTTAAGTGACACTAGGGGGGCGGGGCCTGCGTGCACTAGGGGTGCAGCAGGCTAGTGGGGAAGAGATGAGAGAGCGAATAGTGCTATTGTTCAGTTGCGTTGTCAATAGTTTCCCTCCTCTGGATTTTTGGATTAAGCAGTTTCTGCCTCGGTTCCCGAACCTGCTTCAGTTAACCATATGTAAGACAATTAAGACTTTATATGTATGTGCACTATTAGTTAGATTTTAAACAAGACAGCTGACAATTTGGGGTTTGTGAAATGTACCAGGTTTAATTGGCTAATGAATGAACTTCCAATCCTTCATTTCTGAAAGGTCCTTGTTCATCATGAAATTAGGCAGCATAATTCACCCAGACATTTTACCCACTCTGTACATCAGCTATTTTGGGTTAATGACTCTTATTAATCAAATATTTGCAGTGAATGAAATGTTGCCCCCCATCCTAGTTTTAAAAAATCTTATAGATAGTATAATTGATCACTCACATAGCTTTTCTACAGTTGGTAACAGCTGGGATGAGTCTCCTATAACCCTCCTCTGATGTGTTGTATTTATTCAGGTTCCACTCATTCCTCACATACGGTGACTGGATATGCAGGTAGGATACAGCTGAACACTGTGCAGGAGAAAGCCGCTTCTTCTCTGAGGATTTAGAGAGAAACATTAGAAACAATCATCAGATGTCTGTTATAACAAATGACCCTGTCTCAATGGACCTTTGAAGAAAAAAGTGTGCATTTATTTAAAAAAGCTGACTAAATGTATCACTGAGTTATTGGCGTCTGAGGCCATACAATATCACTGTTTTAAGTTTTTCACTATTTTAAACAGACTGAATATCTGGAAAGTTATATACTGATTAACTGATTTACTGGTGCTGAGAAAACAGTGATGACATAGTGAACCCATCAAAAAGGCCTGAAGTCCAGGACTATTTATTACATGTGACTGAAGACACAGGTAGGATACAGCTTAACATTGTATATGAGAAAGCTGCTTCTTTGAGGATTTCACTGGAATTGGAGAAAAACAAATTTAAAACCTAATTTCTGTTCTACAAGGAATAAATTTTGAAATTTGTGAACAAATCTCTCCACAGACTCCAAACCTTTTCGTTCATTCATTTCAATTTCATCCCCAATACTAACACATCACACCTCCACTACATCACTCCCTCAATCCGTCTCCCCAATACTAACACACCACACCTCCGCTACATCACTCCCTCAATCCCAGTCTCCCCAATACTAACACACCACACCTCCGCTACATCACTCTCTCAATCCCAGTCTCCCCAATACTAACACATCACACCTCCACTACATCACTCCCTAAATCTCAGTCTCCCCAATACTAACACATCACACCTCCGCTACATCACTCCCTCAATCCCAGTCTCCCCAATACTAACACATCACACCTCCACTACATCACTCCCTCAATCCCAGTCTCCCCGATACTAATACGACACACCTCCACTACATCACTCCCTCAATCCCAGTCTCCCCAATACTAACACATCACACCTCCGCTACATCACTCCCTCAATCCCAGTCTCCCCAATACTAACACACTCACCTCCACTACATCGCTCCCTCAATCCCAGTCTCCCCAATACTAACACATCACACCTCCGCTACATCACTCCGTCAATCCCAGTCTCCCCAATACTAACACACCACACCTCCGCTACATCACTCCCTCAATCCCAGTCTCCCCAATACTAACACATCACACCTCCACTACATCACTCCCTCAATCCCAGTCTCCCCAATACTAATACGACACACCTCCACTACATCACTCCCTCAATCCCAGTCTCCCCAATACTAACACATCACACCTCCGCTACATCACTCCCTCAATCCCAGTCTCCCCAATACTAACACACTCACCTCCACTACATCACTCCCTCAATCCCAGTCTCCCCAATACTAACACATCACACCTCCGCTACATCACTCCCTCAATCCCAGTCTCCCCAATACTAACACACCACACCTCCGCTACATCACTCTCTCAATCCCAGTCTCCCCAATACTAACACATCACACCTCCACTACATCACACCCTCAATCCCAGTCTCCCCAATACTAACACGTCACACCTCCACTACATCACTCCCTCAATCTCAGTCTCCCCAATACTAACACACCCCACCTCCACTACATCACTCCCTCAATCCCAGTCTCCCCAATACTAATACGACACACCTCTGCTACATCACTCCCTCAATCCCAGTCTCCCCAATACTAACACATCACACCTCCGCTACATCACTCCCTCAATCCGAGTCTCCCCAATACTAACACATCACACCTCCACTACATCACTCCCTCAATCCCAGTCTCCCCAATACTAATACGACACACCTCCACTACATCACTCCCTCAATCCCAGTCTCCCCAATACTAACACATCACACCTCCGCTACATCACTCCCTCAATCCCAGTGTCCCCAATACTAACACACCACACCTCCGCTACATCACTCTCTCAATCCCAGTCTCCCCAATACTAATACGACACACCTCTGCTACATCACTCCCTCAATCCCAGTCTCCCCAATACTAACACATCACACCTCCGCTACATCACTCCCTCAATCCCAGTCTCCCCAATACTAACACATCACACCTCCACTACATCACTCCCTCAATCCCAGTCTCCCCAATACTAATACGACACACCTCCACTACATCACTCCCTCAATCCCAGTCTCCCCAATACTAACACATCACACCTCCGCTACATCACTCCCTCAATCCCAGTGTCCCCAATACTAACACACCACACCTCCGCTACATCACTCTCTCAATCCCAGTCTCCCCAATACTAACACATAACACCTCCACTACATCACTCCCTCAATCTCAGTCTCCCCAATACTAACACACCCCATCTCCACTACATCACTCCCTCAATCCCAGTCTCCCCAATACTAATACGACACACCTCTGCTACATCACTCCCTCAATCCCAGTCTCCCCAATACTAACACATCACACCTCCGCTACATCACTCCCTCAATCCCAGTCTCCCCAATACTAACACATCACACCTCCACTACATCACTCCCTCAATCCCAGTCTCCCCAATACTAATACGACACACCTCCACTACATCACTCCCTCAATCCCAGTCTCCCCAATACTAACACATCACACCTCCGCTACATCACTCCCTCAATCCCAGTCTCCCCAATACTAACAAACTCACCTCCACTACATCACTCCCTCAATCCCAGTCTCCCCAATACTAACACATCACACCTCCGCTACATCACTCCCTCAATCCCAGTCTCCTCAATACTAACACATCACACCTTCCCTACATCACTCCCTCAATCCGTCTCCCCAATACTAACACATCACACCTCCACTACATCACTCCCTCAATCCCAGTCTCCCCAATACTAACACATCACACCTCCGCTACATCACTCCCTCAATCCCAGTCTCCCCAATACTAACACATCACACCTCCACTACATCACTCCCTCAATCCCAGTCTCCCCAATACTAATACGACACACCTCCACTACATCACTCCCTCAATCCCAGTCTCCCCAATACTAACACATCACACCTCCGCTACATCACTCCCTCAATCCCAGTGTCCCCAATACTAACACACCACACCTCCGCTACATCACTCTCTCAATCCCAGTCTCCCCAATACTAATACGACACACCTCTGCTACATCACTCCCTCAATCCCAGTCTCCCAAATACTAACACATCACACCTCCGCTACATCACTCCCTCAATCCCAGTCTCCCCAATACTAACACATCACACCTCCACTACATCACTCCCTCAATCCCAGTCTCCCCAATACTAATACGACACACCTCCACTACATCACTCCCTCAATCCCAGTCTCCCCAATACTAACACATCACACCTCCGCTACATCACTCCCTCAATCCCAGTGTCCCCAATACTAACACACCACACCTCCGCTACATCACTCTCTCAATCCCAGTCTCCCCAATACTAACACATCACACCTCCACTACATCACTCCCTCAATCTCAGTCTCCCCAATACTAACACACCCCATCTCCACTACATCACTCCCTCAATCCCAGTCTCCCCAATACTAATACGACACACCTCTGCTACATCACTCCCTCAATCCCAGTCTCCCCAATACTAACACATCACACCTCCGCTACATCACTCCCTCAATCTCAGTCTCCCCAATACTAACACATCACACCTCCACTACATCACTCCCTCAATCCCAGTCTCCCCAATAATAATACGACACACCTCCACTACATCACTCCCTCAATCCCAGTCTCCCCAATACTAACACATCACACCTCCGCTACATCACTCCCTCAATCCCAGTCTCCCCAATACTAACAAACTCACCTCTACTACATCACTCCCTCAATCCCAGTCTCCCCAATACTAACACATCACACCTCCGCTACATCACTCCCTCAATCCCAGTCTCCTCAATACTAACACATCACACCTTCCCTACATCACTCCCTCAATCCGTCTCCCCAATACTAACACATCACACCTCCACTACATCACTCCCTCAATCCCAGTCTCCCCAATACTAACACATCACACCTCCACTACATCACTCCCTCAATCCCAGTCTCCCCAATACTAACACATCACACCTCTGATACATCACTCCCTCAATCCCAGTCTCCCCAATACTAACACATCACACCTCCACTACATCACTCCCTCAATCCCAGTCTCCCCAATACTAACACACCACACCTCTGATACATCGCTCCCTCAATCCCAGTCTCCCCAATACTAACACATCACACCTCCACTACATCACTCCCTCAATCCCAGTCTCCCCAATACTAACACACCACACCTCTGATACATCACTCCCTCAATCCCAGTCTCCCCAATACTAACACATCACACCTCCACTACATCACTCCCTCAATCCCAGTCTCCTCAATACTAACACATCACACCTTCCCTACATCACTCCCTCAATCCGTCTCCCCAATACTAACACATCACACCTCCACTACATCACTCCCTCAATCCCAGTCTCCCCAATACTAATACATCACACCTCCGCTACATCACTCCCTCAATCCCAGTCTCCCCAATACTAACACACCACACCTCCGATACATCACTCCCTCAATCCCAGTCTCCCCAATACTAACACACCACACCTCCGATACATCACTCCCTCAATCCCAGTCTCCCCAATACTAACACATCACACCTCCTCTACATCACTCCCTCAATCCCAGTCTCCCCAATACTAACACATCACACCTCCGCTACATCACACCCTCAATCCCAGTCTCCCCAATACTAACATATCACACCTCCGCTAGTCACACCCTCAATCCCAGTCTCCCCAATACTAACACACCACACCTCCACTACATCACTCCCTCAATTCCAGTCTCCCCAATACTAACATATCACACCTCCGATACACCACTCCCTCAATCCCAGTCTCCCCAATACTAACACATCACACCTCCACTACATCACTCCCTCAATCCCAGTCTCCCCAATACTAACATATCACACCTCCGATACATCACTCCCTCAATCCCAGTCTCCCCAATACTAACACATCACACCTCCACTACATCACTCCCTCAATCCCAGTCTCCCCAATACTAACACACCACACCTCTGATACATCGCTCCCTCAATCCCAGTCTCCCCAATACTAACACATCACACCTCCACTACATCACTCCCTCAATCCCAGTCTCCCCAATACTAACACACCACACCTCTGATACATCACTCCCTCAATCCCAGTCTCCCCAATACTAACACATCACACCTCCACTACATCACTCCCTCAATCCCAGTCTCCTCAATACTAACACATCACACCTTCCCTACATCACTCCCTCAATCCGTCTCCCCAATACTAACACATCACACCTCCACTACATCACTCCCTCAATCCCAGTCTCCCCAATACTAACACATCACACCTCCGCTACATCACTCCCTCAATCCCAGTCTCCCCAATACTAACACACCACACCTCCGATACATCACTCCCTCAATCCCAGTCTCCCCAATACTAACACACCACACCTCCGATACATCACTCCCTCAATCCCAGTCTCCCCAATACTAACACATCACACCTCCTCTACATCACTCCCTCAATCCCAGTCTCCCCAATACTAACACATCACACCTCCGCTACATCACACCCTCAATCCCAGTCTCCCCAATACTAACATATCACACCTCCGCTAGTCACACCCTCAATCCCAGTCTCCCCAATACTAACACACCACACCTCCACTACATCACTCCCTCAATTCCAGTCTCCCCAATACTAACATATCACACCTCCGATACACCACTCCCTCAATCCCAGTCTCCCCAATACTAACACATCACACCTCCACTACATCACTCCCTCAATCCCAGTCTCCCCAATACTAACATATCACACCTCCGATACATCACTCCCTCAATCCCAGTCTCCCCAATACTAACACATCACACCTCCACTACATCACTCCCTCAATCCCAGTCTCCCCAATACTAACACATCACACCTCCACTACATCACTCCCTCAATCCCAGTCTCCCCAATACTAACACACCACACCTCCGATACATCACTCCATCAATCCCAGTCTCCCCAAGACTAACACACCACACCTCCGATACATCACTCCCTCAATCCCAGTCTCCCCAATACTAACACATCACACCTCCGCTACATCACTCCCTCAATCCCAGTCTCCCCAATACTAACACACCACACCTCCACTACATCACTCCCTCAATCCCAGTCTCCCCAATACTAACACATCACACCTCCGCTACATCACTCCCTCAATCCCAGTCTCCCCAATACTAACACACCACACCTCCACTACATCACTCCCTCAATCCCAGTCTCCTCAATACTAACACATCACACCTCCCCTACATCACTCCCTCAATCCCAGTCTCCCCAATACTAACACATCACACCTCCACTACATCACTCCCTCAATCCCAGTCTCCCCAATACTAACACATCACACCTCCACTACATCACTCCCTCAATCCCAGTCTCCCCAATACTAACACACCACACCTCCGATACATCATTCCCTCAATCCCAGTCTCCCCAATACTAACACATCACACCTCCACTACATCACTCCCTCAATCCCAGTCTCCCCAATACTAACACACCACACCTCCACTACATCACTCCCTCAATCCCAGTCTCCCCAATACTAACACATCACACCTCCTCTACATCACACCCTCAATCCCAGTCTCCCCAATACTAACATATCACACCTCCGCTAGTCACACCCTCAATCCCAGTCTCCCCAATACTAACACACCACACCTCCACTACATCACTCCCTCAATCCCAGTCTCCCCAATACTAACACATCACACCTCCCCTACATCACTCCCTCAATCCCAGTCTCCTCAATACTAACACATTACACCTTCCCTACATCACTCCCTCAATCCGTCTCCCCAATACTAACACATCACACCTCCACTACATCACTCCCTCAATCCCAGTCTCCCCAATACTAACACATCACACCTCCGCTACATCATTCCCTCAATCCCAGTCTCCCCAATACTAACACATCACACCTCTGATACATCACTCCCTCAATCCCAGTCTCCCCAATACTAACACACCACACCTCCACTACATCACTCCCTCAATCCCAGTCTCCTCAATACTAACACATCACACCTTCCCTACATCACTCCCTCAATCCGTCTCCCCAATACTAACACATCACACCTCCACTACATCACTCCCTCAATCCCAGTCTCCCCAATACTAACACACCACACCTCCACTACATCACTCCCTCAATCCCAGTCTCCCCAATACTAACACATCACACCTCCTCTACATCACACCCTCAATCCCAGTCTCCCCAATACTAACATATCACACCTCCGCTAGTCACACCCTCAATCCCAGTCTCCCCAATACTAACACACCACACCTCCACTACATCACTCCCTCAATCCCAGTCTCCCCAATACTAACACATCACACCTCCGCTACATCACACCCTCAATCCCAGTCTCCCCAATACTAACATATCACACCTCCGCTAGTCACACCCTCAATCCCAGTCTCCCCAATACTAACACACCACACCTCCACTACATCACTCCCTCAATCCCAGTCTCCCCAATACTAACACACCACACCTCCACTACATCACTCCCTCAATCCCAGTCTCCCCAATACTAACACATCACACCTCCGCTACATCACACCCTCAATCCCAGTCTCCCCAATACTAACATATCACACCTCCGCTAGTCACACCCTCAATCCCAGTCTCCCCAATACTAACACACCACACCTCCACTACATCACTCCCTCTTGTAATTATTATAATAGTAATTATTGTATTACTATCTTAAAAATCATGTATGTACAATTTATATATATATATATATATATATATATATATATATATATATATATATATATATATATATATATATATAAATTAACAATAAACAAAACCCTAACCTAAACCACTTTAGTAATATATTTACTTTAATAACAACTTTAATGGTAAAAATTGTAATAAAATTATTGTAATATAATTACTCTGCCCCTAATTATTAATTAGACTTCAAAATCCTACCTTCTGAATAAGTATAGCTCAAAGTGTGTCAAAGAGTGTCAAAAAACATTGATTCAGGCAAAAAAAAACACATTTTTTTGCCTTGAATTAATTAAAACTAAAGCAAAACCCATGGACGGTGGGGCGAAATATTTAAATAGCAGTAAAATAAACCAATCACAATTAGCCTTTCAAAAAAAATGTACTCTGATTGGATCACACCCATTTTTGATGCCCACACCCCTTCCGTTTTTGTACTGAGAGGCACATACACGATGAAGACACTAACCCAATGCTAATTTTTTCTCACTGTTAGCAATAAAAATTCAAATTTTGAAGGGCTCTCCAAGGCCAACCGCCAAACGCAGCCACACCAAACTATAGATTCCCGGTCCCCCGTCCCCGTCCCAGGACCGACATATCGAAGCCCCGGACCCCTGGCTACAACGGTATGGGCGTGGCCAAGGTTTAAAGCGTCAATGCTAGTCAATAGACACTTAATGCACTGAAAAACGGCGCACAGCGGGCCAACCGCTGCGCCAAACGTCTCCGAACCAGAGTGTGTCGGTCGGGGCTATACCCCGATGTTAACCATGTCCCCATTGAAAAGCCCCCGCTAGGGGGTGCCACACAAGAACCAGGCCCCCATTGAAACCCATTGATACCGGATTGGTACTATTTCGGAAAACAGTTTAAAAATAAAGACCCTAACCTGGATGGAATTTAGAACCATCTTAGTCCCTGAGCTTAACCACACCCCTTTTGAAAGGCCTCCTCTAGGGGGCGCCACACAAGAATCAGGCCCCCATTGAAACCCATTGATACCAGATTGGTACTATTAAAGACATCTTAAAAATATGGCCCCTAACCTGGATGGAATTTAGAACCATCCTGGTCCCTGAGCTTAACCACGCCCCAAAGGAGAGGCCTCAGGCGCCCTTTGAAAGGCCCCCACTAGGGGGCGCCACACAAGAACCAGGCCCCCATTGAAACCTATTGATACCAGATTGGTACTATTAAAGCCAGCTTGAAAATATGGCCCCTAACCTGGATGGAACTTGGAACCATCCTGGTCCCTGAGCTTAACCACTCCCCCCCTGAAAGGCCTCCGCTAGGGGGCGCCACACAAGAACCAGGCCCCCATTGAAACCCATTGATACCAGATTGGTACTATTAAAGACATCTTGAAAATATGGCCCCTAACCTGGATGGAATTTAGAACCATCCTGGTCCCTGAGCTTTAATAGCATTACCAATCTGTCTCAGACATTACGGAAGTGGTATTTTAGGGTTATGCATTGGAACCAGATTGGTACTACTGAGGACAGATTGGTAATACATTACCAATCTGTCTCAGACATTACGGAAGTGGTATTTTAGGGTTATGCATTGGAACCAGATTGGTACTACTAAGGACAGATTGGTAATACATTACCAATCTGTCTCAGACATTACAAAAGTGTTATTTTAGGGTTATGCATTGGAACCAGATTGGTACTACTAAGGACAGATTGGTAATACATTATCAATCTGTCTCAGACATTACGGAAGTGGTATTTTAGGGTTATGCATTGGAACCAGATTGGTACTACTAAGGACAGATTGGTAATATTTTACCTAAGTTGGAATTAGCTAATGAATGTGGCTGAATTTGGTAATTAGTATGCAAAATAGGCCATTATTATACATGCGTGTGCATGTATCGGCTCATTATTATGCAAAATTGAGCAAATTATTATGCAGATATTTGCTCATTATTATGCATCTATTAGCTGATTATTATGCAAATCGGCTAATTAATATGCATCTATTAGCTCATTAATAGTCTAATATTTGCATATCCGGTCATTATTATGCATAATTAGTTGAGTTTTTGATTAAAAAACTTGTATTTTTCTTTAAATTTTTTCCCCATTGGAACCCATTCATACCAGATTGGTACTATTAAAGACAGCTTGATAATATGGCCCCTAACCTGGATGGAATTTAGAACCATCCTGGTCCCTGAGCTTAACCACGCCCTCTCTGAAAGGCCTCCGCTAGGGGGCGCCACACAAGAACCAGGCCCCCATTGGAACCCATTCATACCACTTTGCCGATATGGGTGAACCACCTTCATGATAAGGACCCCAACCCGAGGGGGCAACTTTGGGGTGGGAGTCCCAGACTCTACCCCTGCCCCAAGGGGGTGGTCCGGACCCCACCGGACCCCCATCCACCTACCCCCTTCCTAGCCCGGGTTATACCCCGTAGTTCAAACGGCCACCAGGGGGCGCAATAGTGCTCAAAGACACTTTGGTGATATGAGAGTACCAAATACACGATGAAGATACTAACCCGATGCTAATTTTTTTTCACTGTTAGCAAGAAAAATTCAAATTTCAAAGGGCTCTCCAAGTCCAACCGCCGAACGCAGCCGCACCAAACTATAGATTATCTTTCCCCCCTGCCCCGCGCCCGACATATCGAAGTCTCGGACCCCTGGCTACAACGGTATGGGCGTGGCCAAACATTCAAAGTTTCAATTCAAGTCAATAGACACTTAATGCGGTGAAAAACGGCGCACGGCGGGCCGACCGCTGCGCCGAACGTCGCCAAACCATAGAGTGTCGGTCGGGGCTATACCCCGATGGGGCCCACCGAATTTCTGACCCCCGGCTCAAACGGGTGCGCACCCAGCAACTTTTATAAGCCAAAAAACGTCCTGTGGGACTTAGAGGGTGTTAGAAGAGAGAAAACACACGTTGAGGATTGCCGCCGGCCGACCATGCGGCGCAGCACCACCAAATTATAGATTCTCGAAGGGCCGGCCACCGGCACCGACATATCGAAGCCGCGGACCCCTGGGTCGAACGGCGTGGGCGTGGCTAACTTTTCAAGTTTGAATGGCAGGCAATGTAGGCCTAATGGAGGAAAAAAACCAAGGGTTAGGGTTGGCCACGGGCCAACCGCCACGCCGAGACGCACCGAATCAGAGAGTGTCGGAGAGGCCCGTGCCCTGTAGAGGGCCGCCAAGTTTCGTACCCCTACGTCCAAAGGGGGCCGAACGGCGGACAAAAAGTGGCTTATTTTTAGGCCCGGGTCACAAAGGTCAGCCGCAACACGTTCGGGGTTCGGGCGGGGCAACCGTTCCGCGTAGCCCCACCAAATTATAGATTCTCGACAGGTCCCCGGCCAGCTAGAACATATCCGAGCCGCGGAACTCTAGGTCGAACGGCGTGGGCGTGGCTAACGTTTCAAATTTGAATGGCAGGCAATGTAGGCCTAATGGAGGAAAAAGACAGTAAGCCAGGGGGCGCTGCGGGCCAACCGTCACACCGAGACGCGCCGAACCACAGAGTTTCGGAGAGGCCCTTGCCCTGAAGGGGGCCACCGAGTTTCGTACCCCTACGCCAAAAGGGGGCCGAACGGCAGCCACAAAGGGCCTTTTTTTAAGGCCAAGGTCACAAAGGTCAGCCGCAACACGTTCGGGGTTCGGGCGGGGCAATCGTACCGCGTAGACACACCAAATTATAGATTCTCGACAGGTCCCCGACCAGCTAGAACATATCCGAGCGGCGGAGCCCTAGGTCGAACGGCGTGGGCGTGGCTGACGTTTGAAATTTGGACAGTAGGCAATGTTAAACGCATATCATATTGAAGTCTGAGGGACACCTTAACGATATGGCCCCTAACCTGGATGGAATTTAGAACCATCCTGGTCCCTGAGCTTAACCACGCCCCCTCTGAAAGGCCTCCGCTAGGGGGCGCCACACAAGAACCAGGCCCCCATTGAATCCCATTAATACCAGATTGGTACTATTTCAGAAAACAGTTTAAAAATAAAGACCCTAACCTGGTATGGGACTTAGAAACTTGGGCCATCGAAACCCAATGGAACCATTGATACCAGATTGGTACTATTAAAGCCAGCTTGAAAATATGGCCCCTAACCTGGATGGAAAAAGGAGAGATACATATGGATCATTTTTGTATTTTTAAATAAAATAAGTGTTTTTATTTTAATTAAATAAATGTTTCCTCACAGTGCTGATGTTGTTGATGAAGATGCATTCCATCTGTCACCCTGTTGAATAAATCTCGGAAAGTCCATTTAAAACAATCTAGTTTCAGATTCCTCTAAAAGTTCCTCTGAAATCAAATGTGATCTGACTTCCTCGTGTTGTGTGGACGGATCATTAAGAGTCACCCCGTGATGGAATGTTGACGGGCCATCATTGACAGTGAGATAAGCAGCAGGACACAAAAGGTACTGGAAAGATGACAAAGAGATGACTGAGACAACCTGCTGAACCACTCCATCATGCACAGAGGTCATGCAAAATAGCGTGTAAATTCACTGCCAAACAAGGATGGAAAACTAGTGACAGGAGCTAGTACTCAGAGAAGACATCATGAGGGTGTGCAGGTGTGGAGAGTCCCATGATATTTATCTAATTGTATTTATATACGCCTTTACAATACATTATCAGTACAAAGAGTAAGAAAAATTGTTTCTATGGAAAGATGGCGGGATGAAAGAATAAAAAACTAAACCAATCAGGGGAGTCAGTATGAGGTGTGGTTTAGCACTTGGGATATCGGATAAACCTAAACAATAAGTTTGGTCTCTGTAGAAGAAAATATCTAAACCAAAGATTTCATGTTAAAGGGTGGAGGAATGGAAGAAAGAATAGTCCTGAGGAACTGCAGTGATGCAGTGTCACCATACAGCTACACTTACTTAGGGGATGGCCTAATATACACATGCAGTAGATGAGATATTTCAAAGCAGTTGGTGTTAGCATACATTTACCTTTATCTGATACTAATTATGAGTTCATGTGTCCACCTGCAAGTCTGTTGCATTACGTGTGCATTGCGACGTATTACCTAAACTTTTCGTGACGAAGCATACTGAGCGTTATTTTCCCCATTTAAGTCTTTTTGGTCTGACTTTGCTAGTTTATCATTTCTTTTCCTTTGGATTTTCCTTCAGGTACTTACGCATCGAACAAGAGAGCAAGGTTAGAGAGCAAGGTGCCTGATCTGAGTAGGATCTGCAGTCCCTCTACGCCATTCCGGCATCGTCGGTCCTTACTGCGTTGTATAATAAAAACTGCCATCTGCACTTGTCTACCTTTGTGTTATGTACCCCATGTCACAAAAGCCAAATATCCTTAACTCTTTCTGAGTTACGTATTGTACTTGTGTCTTGTTAGTGTCTGTTTTAAGGCCGCATTGTGTTTGTCAACGAATATCACTATTTGTCTTTAATAAATGTCACTTTCTTCCAACACTCATTTTGGCATGCTGTTTACAGTTCACATTGTGACACTATCACCGAATATTAGTTTATATAAAATCACCAAGGGTCAGACCACAAAGATTTTCCTCACAGCAGAGATTTAGATGAAAGCAATTTGCATATTGACATGACACACATGGAATGAACTGAAATAATAACTATTTTACAAATTAAATGTAGGCCAAAAATACCAGGCAGAGAGAGTAAAAATACATTTACATTTATGGCATTTAGCAGACGCTCTTATCCAGAGCGACTTACAAAAGTGCTATGTAGTTGCTTGGAATCTCCAAGGCAGTATAGATAGTCCTGAACACAAGGTACTCTAAGCTGGGAAAACCACTAGACGAAAGTCATATGATACCTAACAATTACGCCAAGTCATTATTATACCTGAATATATACATCACCTGAGGAAAAAGACAGTAAGCAATTCCTATAACCCAATTATGCACAATACCTGAGAAAAAGACAGCAAGCAATACCTGTAACAAACACCTGAGGAAAGAGAGACGATAAAGCACAATAGACGAAGACAGCAAGTGACTCCAATGTTCGGACACACAAGGGAATTTCATTCCACCACCTTGGAGCCAGGACAGAGAAAAGTCTGGATGCTTGTCTCCCATGTGTCCTGGATGCTGGAGGCTCAAGACGAGTCATACTTGAGGCGCAGAGGGCTCTAGGTATGCTTCTGGGTATACCATGGCCATCAAGTAAGGAGGAGCTGGACCATTCTTTGCTTTGTAGGCCAGCACCAGGGTTTTATATTTGATGCGGGCAGCTACCGGAAGCCAGTGGAGGGAGCACAGCAAGGGAGTGACATGGCTGAACTTGGGAAGGTTGAAGACCAGCCGAGCTGCAGTGTTCTGGATCAGTTGCAGGGGTTTGATGGCATACATAGGAAGACCAGCCAGGAGGGAATTGCAGTAGTCCAGTCTTGAGATGACAAGGGACTGGACAAGGACCTGAGTCGCCTCCCTAGAGAGAAATGGCCGAATCCTCCGAATGCTGTGAAGGGCGAATCTGCATGATCGTGTTGTGTTAGCAACGTGGGCCGTGAAGGAGAGTTGATTGTCGACAACTACACCAAGGCTACGTGCTTCCATGGATGGAGTGATCACGGTGTTCTCGAATGAGATAGAGAGATCGCGATGAGGACTGGCTCTTGCAGGGATGTACAGCATCTCTGTCTTGCTTGGGTTAAGCTTTAGGTGGTGAGCTGCCATCCAAGAGGCAATGTCTTTTAGACATGCAGAGATTCGAGCTGAAACCTGTGTGCCAGAAGGTGGGAAGGAAAAGAAGAGCTGGGTGTCATCCGCATAACAGTGATAAGAGAAGCCATGTGCAGAAATTGTCTCACCCAGTGAGCGGGTATAAAAGGAAAAAAGAAGTAGACCCAGCACTGAGCCTTGTGGAACACCGGTGGAGAGTTTGCATGGCGTGGATGTTGATCCTCCCCATGTTACTTGGTAGGAACGACCCTCCAGGTAGGATGCAAACCACGTCCATGCATTGCCAGTGATACCAAGGCCTGAAAGGATGGACAGGAGGATCTCGTGATTGACTGTGATACAAAAGCGCTAAATGAAAAACTCATGCTGTAAATTGCTGTAAATGGTCGATTACACTTATATGCCACCTGACATATTCTTGTGGCACATAAAAGGTAACATGCTGGGCATTGCGTCGAAATGTGGTTACTCAGTGCCTAAATTCCATTTTGAGGGGGGGTAAATATGGGGTAAATATTGATGTAAAATAATGTGGTTCTGCACTGGGAGGATTATTTAACATGGGACATTATCCTACTGAGATATGCTACACCAGGAGTGGCCAACCTGCGGCTCATGAGCCGTATGCAGCTTTTTGCCTGGTTTTATGCGGCTCCCCAGCTGGCCCGTGCTCTCACCTGCACAAACGATCTGTGCCGTGGCCCGGTTACCTCATCAGCTCTGAGGGCGACAGACTGCTACATCTTTGTGGTGCACCATTTGTTTACAAGCCTAACGAGCCGCTAATACTTTTTAAACCGGCGTAGTGGAAAATGGGAGACTAGCGGCATGAAGTGACTCTGCTTTGAGTCTCGTTGGTGAGACACGGTCTTCTGTGAAAGTCCTGAAGCATATCACGCCTTATGTTTATATTAGTGGTGGGACTTTAATGCGTTAATTTCGATTAATTAATTACAGAGAAAATAACGAACAAAAAAAATTTACGCATTTTAACGCATGAGACACTTTTGCACCGTGGAATGTTTCTCAGTGCACGAGTTCCAGACATACAGATTATATAGACAAACAATAAGATGAGCATGATGGAGATTACTAAAGAGGCTACGCTGGTGGATGGGAAATTTTTATATGAGAAACTTCCAGATGAAAGTACAAACAAAAATAGTGTTATTTGCACTTTATATAGGAAGGAGTTCGCTCATCACAGGAGCACTTCCACCCTTCGTTACCAGTGGTGGACGAAGTACAGCAATTATGTACTTGAGTAAAAGTACAGTTACATTGCATTGAATATTACTCAAGTAAAAGTAAAAGTATTCACCTCAATTTTTTACTTGAGTAAAAGTACAAAAGTATCTGCCTTCAAAAATACTTAAGTATTAAAAGTAAAAGTAAAAACATTTTTTTCTTAGCGTCACATCAAAACCCCTAGGCCTACTCGATCAACAAGTGAACAACGAAACAGTGCCTTACATTTGCCTAGCAAACACAAAATACTCAAAACTATATTATATTAAAGTAAGACCAAGTGCTTTTGAAGCAACAACACAAAAAGCATTCATTCAAGTTTAATTTTTTATTTTTCATTTATTTCATTTGTCAAAAAACAAATAACAAAACACCATCACAACTGATGAAAATCAATAAAAACACAACTGATAAATCATTCACTATAAACATTACATTTGATGAAACATTACCTAAGTTTTGAAGAGGCGATACAGTATATGAAGAGGTTATACGTTGTCCACCACATGGCGGGACAGGGAAGCTTAGCACCTAGAACTACAGGTTGCCAACTCTCACGCATTAACAAGGAAAGGCATCGGCATCTTACGTAAAGGTTACGTTGGCATATGCCATTGACATCGGCATCTTACGTACAGATGTCAGTGGCATATGCCATTGACATCGGCATCTTACATACAGATATCAGTAGCATATGCCATTGACATCGGCATCTTATGTATAGATGTCAGTGGCACATGACAACGACATTTTGTTTTCAGACACTGGCATGTGCCTATGCCTGTGTCATTTGACTTTGTGCCCACGTTTAGCTTGCACACAGATGTTTACGCTGCTTAAAAGTTATTTGAAAACTACTGAAAGTCATTTATAGGTGCCAGTAGAAAGTAAGTCGCCATATTGTTTTCCTCTTGGGAAAGACCCCAGGACCATATTAGATGAAGCCGGTGTTGTGCCGAATTCATACTCCTCTGCAGAGTCTGACTCCCCTCGTTTGCACGCACTTAAAGATGCTACAGATGATATTTGCGATTTACGTTGTTTCTTTGCATAAACCTTAACACGGACAAAAGTGGTGGTCGTAAAGGCCCCAGAGCACTGCGTTTTTTCATTAGCTTTTAAACCGTCTATCATAAGACCACCAAACAAGTTGTATTAAATTACGTGCATCCTAAACAACAACCTCTTGAATTTGTATTAATAACTTTTATCTCCATTTGTGGTTGGCAGTTTTTGTTTAAAAATTTCCATTGCCATTGATTCAATTACCCAACACACATTCTTGCCTATGGAAAGTAGCTCAACATCACTACCATATTTTCAATATAAAAAACCAACATTCAAAGCTACTGAAATGTATAAATAAGGTATACATACACACCAAAGAGTTGTAGGTTGTTTAAGATGCACTTTATGTAGTCTAATACAATTTGTTTGTGGACTTATGATGGACCGTTTAAGCTATTGAAATAAGATATTAACTGACCACCACAAATAGGTGCAAGATATAAATACCCAGCTAAGATTTGGAGATTGTCGTAAATCATGCACTTTATGTAATACAACTTGTTTGGTGGTCTATTGAAGGACCGTTTAAAAGCTATAGAAACTATTGCAAAAAAGAATGCGCAGTGCTCGGGAGCCTTTATGACCTCCACTTTCGTCCGTGTTAAGGTCATTTGTAGACGGTGCCTGGAGGCCACCAAGGCGTTGCAGCGGCGAAAGTAGTGCATTTAAAACGTGTTGTCTACAATTTAAAATGCGTCTGTTTCTGACTTAAACAAAGTTGTATGTGTTTGTTTTGGTTGCCAGAAATAAAAATGTACATATTTTAGCACTTTTAATAATCTTCCGAAAGAATTCCGAATGTGAAACCAACTTTACCGCAGTTTTTCGGAACGTTTTCATACGTTATATGTCGATGTCACACTGTCACCTAAACGTAAGATGTCGATGTGTCATGTGCCACTGTCACCTGTGCCGATAACAGTGGCATATGCCACTGACATCTGTACGTAAGATGCCGATGTCAATGGCATATGCCAGCGTAACCTTTACGTGAGATGCCGATGCCTTTCCGTGTTAATACCGCTACTGGAGAATTGCGAAGTTCACTTCGCTTGGCCAAATTCACGTGTATGTGTCCCTGGCTTTAACGTTTGATGTGGGAGTCTCCTGTGTTAAACTGTCGCTTAGCATCTCCACAGATTGTCATTTGAGTACTAGCACATTGCTTTGGACAAAATCATCTGTTAAAAGTAGTGTATTTCAATGTGATATAATTAACCGAGGTATATAAACCACCCTGTTGGTAGTATTCATCTAATGGCGAACTTACCTTGATGTGTTTTTTCAAGTTTGACGGCGAGTTCATAAATGATGACTGCGATGTGTTCTTCGGAATGCAGAGGAGACACTTGAAGGAATATGAATAATTTTTCTTTTTGAGGAATTAAAACAATTCGGCTAAATAAGGCCAGGGGTGTTGGGGAAAGACATCTGTTGCAGCCATGTCAGATCCTCAGCCAATTAGCATACAAATCTTAATCTCTTACTGAGCGCTGATTGGTTATAGTCTGTGACACGGTACACTTTGACCTTTCGGTATTTTATTAAGCGTTGATTTAAAAATAAAAATGGAATGAGATGTTTCTGTAAATGTAACGAAGTGAAAAGTAAAAAGTTTCGCTTTGAAATGTAGTGAAGTAAAAGTATAAAGTCTTACCAAATAAAATTACTTGAGTAAAGTACAGAAACATGAACATGTTACTTAAGTACAGTAACGAATTACATTTACTTCGTTACAGTCCACCACTGTTCGTTACCACCTCAAAGCAAAACATGTTGGGGCTAACACACAGGTCAGTAGTGATAACTTAGCTGCTAAATGTATTCCTAGTAAGAGCAAACAGTGTTGCCAGTCAACACTCGACCACATGTCGGGGTTCAAATTAAGAAACAAAATGTCAAGGTCACGTCAGACAAACTGACCAATTCACTGGCGAGATGGATTGCTGTGGATGGAGACCGCTCTCTGTGGTCGAAGGCTTAAGACGCGGCAAATATGAACACGGAGGTTCGTGCGAGGTGGGCGAAGTCGCGCGCTACGGTCACTCGCGAAAGTATAATCCAGGCTTTACAAGAAGCACTGCAAATTGCGTCAGCTGATGCAAGTTACGAATTGCCGTTCAGAAAGACAATATCGAAGAAAATCCAGCAGCTGTATGATGAGGAAAGGGAAGTAAAGCAGGTTATTTTGAAGAGGCCCTGACTGAGGATTCACTGGACCTCTGTTAGCAACAAGAATTATCTTGTTGTGACAGCTCATATGATCAATGGAAGATCCAGTCATTTGCTTTGAGCATGCAGAAGACCACTTCTAGGCACTATGGAGATGCCTGTGGCAGAGGCCTGGGAAATTAAAGAAAGTCTACCATCTAAAATGGTATTAAAAAACATCTGATTTACTTCTTATTCTTCCAACATCCTGAGCAAATCTCCCAAAATTAAACATTTTTGGTCAGAATTTCCAGTGTTCTGAAAACTGTTTGCTCTGTTTTCTGCACTCATCTATTGGTCTGTGTAGTAAACTGGTGGAAAAATAAACAAGATGTTGAAGTTTATGATTATGTTCATTGATTCATTCATCATTCAAACTTAAATTAATATTTCTCATGTTAAATACTGAAATGCGATTAAAATGTGATTAATTTCGATTGATTAATTAATTACAAAGCTTCTAATTAATTCGATTAATTTTTTCATCGCGTCCCACCCCTAGTTTTTATCAAAGTTTGTGTTTATGTTTTTTTATGTGCTGTTCGCTTAGCTTGACCCAGGAATTTTTGTCAAATGCATATGTGCATGAGATGAAAACACCGCCAAGCTTACCAGTCAAGACAAGATCCTTTCAATAAACAATTTGTGTCAAGTTTGTTCTCAAAATGGCAGGGACAAATGCACAGCAAAACAAAAATATGAAGATGAACAGAGGACGTTTTTAACAGAGTAGGCAGCCCTAGCCTGGCAACCCGGGAGTAGTTGGGGTTAGGTGCCTTGCTCAAGGGCACCTCAGTCATGGCCTCAGGTCTGGTAATCGAACCCAGGACCCGGACCACTGCCCCCACACTGTTTGGGTGTGACATTTACAATAAATCTGAGCAGAGGTCTGTGTGTGTGTGTGTGTGTGTGTGTGTGTGTGTGAGAGAGAGAGAGAGAGAGAGAGAGAGAGAAAGGGATGGGTGATGTTCAAGTGTGCCCATGTGTATGATGTGGCTCTTTGCTGTAACACAGTAAAAAAAGTGGCTCTTGGTCTCTGACGGGCTGGCCACCCCTGTGCTACACCTTTGATTTTTTTAGTAAAGTTATTAAACATGTTTCCCATGGTCTTACCGTACATTTACTTCTTTTGCTATTAAATGAGTCACAATAATGTGACAGTTTTACTGCAACTTCAGAGGATATACATAACTGCAAGTGGAAATCATTAGGTAGCAGGTTTAGATAGACAAATACACAATGGTAGAGTCCAGGAATTACACCAGCTATTAGAGTGACATCAAAATGAACAATATTTAATAAAACAATATAGGGCTGTGGATTATGGCAGTTTTTGGTATACTCATCTTTCAGAGGTACTTGAATGTAGTGTAGAAATCGTCTTATGATATGAACTTTCTAGTTGATTTAAGGTTTTTAAGAAAAGTCATCGCTTTGTCAGAAGTAAACACACACTGAAACAATAGAAATGTCACGTAAGCAAATGTTTTACTCTCCTCTTATCATTATTGTTATTAGTGGAAGTGCAATTCTAGTAGTATTATTATTAGAATCATCCTAGTGTTTTTCATTCATAATGTAATCCAGGTTGTAAGTCAGCATGTGTGCTTTGTAAAATTCTGTTAATATGCAGTTTTGTGTTGCTATTAACAAAGGAGAGATACATATGGATCATTTTTGTATTTTTAAATAAAATAAGTGTTTTTATTTTAATTAAATAAATGTTTCCTCACAGTGCTGATGTTGTTGATGAAGATGCATTCCATCTGTCACCCTGTTGAATAAATCTCGGAAAGTCCATTTAAAACAATCTAGTTTCAGATTCCTCTAAAAGTTCCTCTGAAATCAAATGTGATCTGACTTCCTCGTGTTGTGTGGACGGATCATTAAGAGTCACCCCGTGATGGAATGTTGACGGGCCATCATTGACAGTGAGATAAGCAGCAGGACACAAAAGGTACTGGAAAGATGACAAAGAGATGACTGAGACAACCTGCTGAACCACTCCATCATGCACAGAGGTCATGCAAAATAGCGTGTAAATTCACTGCCAAACAAGGATGGAAAACTAGTGACAGGAGCTAGTACTCAGAGAAGACATCATGAGGGTGTGCAGGTGTGGAGAGTCCCATGATATTTATCTAATTGTATTTATATACGCCTTTACAATACATTATCAGTACAAAGAGTAAGAAAAATTGTTTCTATGGAAAGATGGCGGGATGAAAGAATAAAAAACTAAACCAATCAGGGGAGTCAGTATGAGGTGTGGTTTAGCACTTGGTATATCGGATAAATCTAAACAATAAGTTTGGTCTCTGTAGAAGAAAATATCTAAACCAAAGATTTCATGTTAAAGGGTGGAGGAATGGAAGAAAGAATAGTCCTGAGGAACTGCAGTGATGCAGTGTCACCATACAGCTACACTTACTTAGGGGATGGCCTAATATACACATGCAGTAGATGAGATATTTCAAAGCAATTGGTGTTAGCATACATTTACCTTTATCTGATACTAATTATGAGTTCATGTGTCCACCTGCAAGTCTGTTGCATTACGTGTGCGTTGCGACGTATTGCCTAAACTTTTCGTGACGAAGCATACTGAGCGTTATTTTCCCCATTTAAGTCTTTTTGGTCTGACTTTGCTAGTTTATCCTTTCTTTTCCTTTGGATTTTCCTTCAGGTACTTACGCATCGAACAAGACAGCAAGGTTAGAGAGCAAGGTGCCTGATCTGAGTAGGATCTGCAGTCCCTCTACGCCATTCCGGCATCGTCGGTCCTTACTGCGTTGTATAATAAAAACTGCCATCTGCACGTGTCTACCTTTGTGTTATGTACCCCATGTCACAAAAGCCAAATATCCTTAACTCTTTCTGAGTTACGTATTGTACTTGTGTCTTGTTAGTGTCTGTTTTAAGGCCGCATTGTGTTTGTCAACGAATATCACTATTTGTCTTTAATAAATGTCACTTTCTTCCAACACTCATTTTGGCATGCTGTTTACAGTTCACATTGTGACACTATAACCGAATGTTAGTTTATATAAAATCACCAAGGGTCAGACCACAAAGATTTTCCTCACAGCAGAGATTTAGATGAAAGCAATTTGCATATTGACATGACATACACATGGAATGAACTGAAATAATAACTATTTTACAAATTAAATGTAGGCCAAAAATACCAGGCAGAGAGAGTAAAAATACATTTACATTTATGGCATTTAGCAGACGCTCTAATCCAGAGCGACTTACAAAAGTGCTATGTAGTTGCTTGGAATCTCCAAGGCAGTATAGATAGTCCTGAACACAAGGTACTCTAAGCTGGGAAAACCACTAGACGAAAGTCATATGATACCTAACAATTACGCCAAGTCATTATTATACCTGAATATACACATCACCTGAGGAAAAAGACAGTAAGCAATTCCTATAACCCAATTATGCACAATACCTGAGAAAAAGACAGCAAGCAATACCTGTAACAAACACCTGAGGAAAGAGAGACGATAAAGCACAATAGACGAAGCATAATTACGTAAAGTGCACTTGAAAGAGGTGGGTCTT
Organism: Brachyhypopomus gauderio; assembly: GCF_052324685.1. NCBI lineage: Eukaryota > Metazoa > Chordata > Actinopteri > Gymnotiformes > Hypopomidae > Brachyhypopomus > Brachyhypopomus gauderio. The sequence goes on from NW_027506899.1 coordinate 189,606, forward strand.
CAGTCTGCGTCTGAAGACAGCAAGTGACTCCGATGTTCGGACACACAAGGGAATTTCATTCCACCACCTTGGAGCCAGGACAGAGAAAAGTCTGGATGCTTGTCTCCCATGTGTCCTGGATGCTGGAGGCTCAAGACGAGTCATACTTGAGGCGCAGAGGGCTCTAGGTATGCTTCTGGGTTTTACCATGGCCATCAAGTAAGGAGGAGCTGGACCATTCTTTGCTTTGTAGGCCAGCACCAGGGTTTTATATTTGATGCGGGCAGCTACCGGAAGCCAGTGGAGGGAGCACAGCAAGGGAGTGACATAGCTGAACTTGGGAAGGTTGAAGACCAGCCGAGCTGCAGTGTTCTGGATCAGTTGCAGGGGTTTGATGGCATGCATAGGAAGACCAGCCAGGAGGGAATTGCAGTAGTCCAGTCTTGAGATGACAAGGGACTGGACAAGGACCTGAGTCGCCTCCCTAGAGAGAAATGGCCGAATCCTCCGAATGCTGTGAAGGGCGAATCTGCATGATCGTGTTGTGTTAGCAACGTGGGCCGTGAAGGAGAGTTGATTGTCGACAACTACACCAAGGCTACGTGCTTCCATGGATGGAGTGATCACGGTGTTCTCGAATGAGATAGAGAGATCGCGATGAGGACTGGCTCTTGCAGGGATGTACAGCATCTCTGTCTTGCTTGGGTTAAGCTTTAGGTGGTGAGCTGCCATCCAAGAGGCAATGTCTTTTAGACATGCAGAGATTCGAGCTGAAACCTGTGTGCCAGAAGGTGGGAAGGAAAAGAAGAGCTGGGTGTCATCCGCATAAGTGATAAGAGAAGCCATGTGCAGAAATTGTCTCACCCAGTGAGCGGGTATAAAAGGAAAAAAGAAGTAGACCCAGCACTGAGCCTTGTGGAACACCGGTGGAGAGTTTGCATGGCGTGGATGTTGATCCTCCCCATGTTACTTGGTAGGAACGACCCTCCAGGTAGGATGCAAACCACGTCCATGCATTGCCAGTGATACCAAGGCCTGAAAGGATGGACAGGAGGATCTCGTGATTGACTGTGATACAAAAGCGCTAAATGAAAAACTCATGCTGTAAATTGCTGTAAATGGTCGATTACACTTATATGCCACCTGACATATTCTTGTGGCACATAAAAGGTAACATGCTGGGCATTGCGTCGAAATGTGGTTACTCAGTGCCTAAATTCCATTTTGAGGGGGGGTAAATATGGGGTAAATATTGATGTAAAATAATGTGGTTCTGCACTGGGAGGATTATTTAACATGGGACATTATCCTACTGAGATATGCTACACCAGGAGTGGCCAACCTGCGGCTCATGAGCCGTATGCAGCTTTTTGCCTGGTTTTATGCGGCTCCCCAGCTGGCCCGTGCTCTCACCTGCACAAACGATCTGTGCCGTGGCCCGGTTACCTCATCAGCTCTGAGGGCGACAGACTGCTACATCTTTGTGGTGCACCATTTGTTTACAAGCCTAACGAGCCGCTAATACTTTTTAAACCGGCGTAGTGGAAAATGGGAGACTAGCGGCATGAAGTGACTCTGCTTTGAGTCTCGTTGGTGAGACACGGTCTTCTGTGAAAGTCCTGAAGCATATCACGCCTTATGTTTATATTAGTGGTGGGACTTTAATGCGTTAATTTCGATTAATTAATTACAGAGAAAATAACGAACAAAAAAAATTTACGCATTTTAACGCATGAGACACTTTTGCACCGTGGAATGTTTCTCAGTGCACGAGTTCCAGACATACAGATTATATAGACAAACAATAAGATGAGCATGATGGAGATTACTAAAGAGGCTACGCTGGTGGATGGGAAATTTTTATATGAGAAACTTCCAGATGAAAGTACAAACAAAAATAGTGTTATTTGCACTTTATATAGGAAGGAGTTCGCTCATCACAGGAGCACTTCCACCCTTCGTTACCAGTGGTGGACGAAGTACAGCAATTATGTACTTGAGTAAAAGTACAGTTACATTGCATTGAATATTACTCAAGTAAAAGTAAAAGTATTCACCTCAATTTTTTACTTGAGTAAAAGTACAAAAGTATCTGCCTTCAAAAATACTTAAGTATTAAAAGTAAAAGTAAAAACATTTTTTTCTTAGCGTCACATCAAAACCCCTAGGCCTACTCGATCAACAAGTGAACAACGAAACAGTGCCTTACATTTGCCTAGCAAACACAAAATACTCAAAACTATATTATATTAAAGTAAGACCAAGTGCTTTTGAAGCAACAACACAAAAAGCATTCATTCAAGTTTAATTTTTTATTTTTCATTTATTTCATTTGTCAAAAAACAAATAACAAAACACCATCACAACTGATGAAAATCAATAAAAACACAACTAATAAATCATTCACTATAAACATTACATTTGATGAAACATTACCTAAGTTTTGAAGAGGCGATACAGTATATGAAGAGGTTATACGTTGTCCACCACATGGCGGGACAGGGAAGCTTAGCACCTAGAACTACAGGTTGCCAACTCTCACGCATTAACAAGGAAAGGCATCGGCATCTTACGTAAAGGTTACGTTGGCATATGCCATTGACATCGGCATCTTACAGTACGTACAGATGTCAGTGGCATATGCCATTGACATCGGCATCTTATGTACAGATATCAGTAGCATATGCCATTGACATCGGCATCTTATGTATAGATGTCAGTGGCACATGACAACGACATTTTGTTTTCAGACACTGGCATGTGACTATGCCTGTGTCATTTGACTTTGTGCCCACGTTTAGCTTGTACACAGATGTTTACGCTGCTTAAAAGTTATTTGAAAACTACTGAAAGTCATTTATAGGTGCCAGTAGAAAGTAAGTCGCCATATTGTTTTCCTCTTGGGAAAGACCCCAGGACCATATTAGATGAGGCCAGTGTTGTGCCGAATTCATACTCCTCTGCAGAGTCTGACTCCCCTCGTTTGCACGCACTTAAAGACGCTACAGATGATATTTGCGATTTACGTTGTTTCTTTGCATAAACCTTAACACGGACAAAAGTGGTGGTCGTAAAGGCCCCAGAGCACTGCGTTTTTTCATTAGCTTTTAAACCGTCTATCATAAGACCACCAAACAAGTTGTATTAAATTACGTGCATCCTAAACAACAACCTCTTGAATTTGTATTAATAACTTTTATCTCCATTTGTGGTTGGCAGTTTTTGTTTAAAAATTTCCATTGCCATTGATTCAATTACCCAACACACATTCTTGCCTATGGAAAGTAGCTCAACATCACTACCATATTTTCAATATAAAAAACCAACATTCAAAGCTACTGAAATGTATAAATAAGGTATACATACACACCAAAGAGTTGTAGGTTGTTTAAGATGCACTTTATGTAGTCTAATACAATTTGTTTGTGGACTTATGATGGACCGTTTAAGCTATTGAAATAAGATATTAACTGACCACCACAAATAGGTGCAAGATATAAATACCCAGCTAAGATTTGGAGATTGTCGTAAATCATGCACTTTATGTAATACAACTTGTTTGGTGGTCTATTGAAGGACCGTTTAAAAGCTATAGAAACTATTGCAAAAAAGAATGCGCAGTGCTCGGGAGCCTTTATGACCTCCACTTTCGTCCGTGTTAAGGTCATTTGTAGACGGTGCCTGGAGGCCACCAAGGCGTTGCAGCGGCGAAAGTAGTGCATTTAAAACGTGTTGTCTACAATTTAAAATGCGTCTGTTTCTGACTTAAACAAAGTTGTATGTGTTTGTTTTGGTTGCCAGAAATAAAAATGTACATATTTTAGCACTTTTAATAATCTTCCGAAAGAATTCCGAATGTGAAACCAACTTTACCGCAGTTTTTCGGAACGTTTTCATACGTTATATGTCGATGTCACACTGTCACCTAAACGTAAGATGTCGATGTGTCATGTGCCACTGTCACCTGTGCCGATAACAGTGGCATATGCCACTGACATCTGTACGTAAGATGCCGATGTCAATGGCATATGCCAGCGTAACCTTTACGTGAGATGCCAATGCCTTTCCGTGTTAATACCGCTACTGGAGAATTGCGAAGTTCACTTCGCTTGGCCAAATTTGCGTGTATGTGTCCCTGGCTTTAACGTTTGATGTGGGAGTCTCCTGTGTTAAACTGTCGCTTAGCATCTCCACAGATTGTCATTTGAGTACTAGCACATTGCTTTGGACAAAATCATCTGTTAAAAGTAGTGTATTTCAATGTGATATAATTAACCAAGGTATATAAACCACCCTGTTGGTAGTTCTCATCTAATGGCGAACTTACCTTGATGTGTTTTTTCAAGTTTGACGGCGAGTTCATAAATGATGACCGCAATGTGTTCTTCGGAATGCAGAGGAGACACTTGAAGGAATATGAATAATTTTTCTTTTCGAGGAATTAAAACAATTCGGCTAAATAAGGCCAGGGGTGTTGGGGAAAGACATCTGTTGCAGCCATGTCAGATCCTCAGCCAATTAGCATACAAATCTTAATCTCTTACTGAGCGCTGATTGGTTATAGTCTGTGACACGGTACACTTTGACCTTTCGGTATTTTATTAAGCGTTGATTTAAAAATAAAAATGGAACGAGATGTTTCTGTAAATGTAACGAAGTGAAAAGTAAAAAGTTTCGCTTTGAAATGTAGTGAAGTAAAAGTATAAAGTCTTACCAAATAAAATTACTTGAGTAAAGTACAGAAACATGAACATGTTACTTAAGTACAGTAACGAATTACATTTGCTTCGTTACAGTCCACCACTGTTCGTTACCACCTCAAAGCAAAACATGTTGGGGCTAACGCACAGGTCAGTAGTGATAACTTAGCTGCTAAATGTATTCCTAGTAAGAGCAAACAGTGTTGCCAGTCAACACTCGACCACATGTCGGGGTTCAAATTAAGAAACAAAATGTCAAGGTCACGTCAGACAAACTGACCAATTCACTGGCGAGATGGATTGCTGTGGACTGTAGACCGCTCTCTGTGGTCGAAGGCTTAAGACGCGGCAAATATGAACACGGAGGTTCGTGCGAGGTGGGCGGAGTCGCGCGCTACGGTCACTCGCGAAAGTATAATCCAGGCTTTACAAGAAGCACTGCAAATTGCGTCAGCTGATGCAAGTTACGAATTGCCGTTCAGAAAGACAATATCGAAGAAAATCCAGCAGCTGTATGATGAGGAAAGGGAAGTAAAGCAGGTTATTTTGAAGAGGCCCTGACTGAGGATTCACTGGACCTCTGTTAGCAACAAGAATTATCTTGTTGTGACAGCTCATATGATCACATTTGCTTTGAGCATGCAGAAGACCACTTCTAGGCACTATGGAGATGCCTGTGGCAGAGGCCTGGGAAATTAAAGAAAGTCTACCATCTAAAATGGTATTAAAAAACATCTGATTTACTTCTTATTCTTCCAACATTCTGAGCAAATCTCCCAAAATTAAACAACATTTTTGGTCAGAATTTCCAGTGTTCTGAAAACTGTTTGCTCTGTTTTCTGCACTCATCTATTGGTCTGTGTAGTAAACTGGTGGAAAAATAAACAAGATGTTGAAGTTTATGATTATGTTCATTGATTCATTCATCATTCAAACTTAAATTAATATTTCTCATGTTGAATACTGAAATGCGATTAAAATGTGATTAATTTCGATTGATTAATTAATTACAAAGCTTCTAATTAATTCGATTAATTTTTTCATCGCGTCCCACCCCTAGTTTTTATCAAAGTTTGTGTTTATGTTTTTTTATGTGCTGTTCGCTTAGCTTGACCCAGGAATTTTTGTCAAATGCACATGTGCATGAGATGAAAACACCGCCAAGCTTACCAGTCAAGACAAGATCCTTTCAATAAACAATTTGTGTCAAGTTTGTTCTCAAAATGGCAGGGACAAATGCACAGCAAAACAAAAATATGAAGATGAACAGAGGACGTTTTTAACAGAGTAGGCAGCCCTAGCCTGGCAACCCGGGAGTAGTTGGGGTTAGGTGCCTTGCTCAAGGGCACCTCAGTCATGGCCTCAGGTCTGGTAATCGAACCCAGGACCCGGACCACTGCCCCCACACTGTTTGGGTGTGACATTTACAATAAATCTGAGCAGAGGTCTGTGTGTGTGTGTGTGTGTGTGTGTGTGTGTGTGAGAGAGAGAGAGAGAGAGAGAGAGAGAGAAAGGGATGGGTGATGTTCAAGTGTGCCCATGTGTATGATGTGGCTCTTTGCTGTAACACAGTAAAAAAAGTGGCTCTTGGTCTCTGACGGGCTGGCCACCCCTGTGCTACACCTTTGATTTTTTAAGTAAAGTTATTAAACATGTTTCCCATGGTCTTACCGTACATTTACTTCTTTTGCTATTAAATGAGTCACAATAATGTGACAGTTTTACTGCAACTTCAGAGGATATACATAACTGCAAGTGGAAAACATTAGGTAGCAGGTTTAGATAGACAAATACACAATGGTAGAGTCCAGAAATTACATCAGCTATTAGAGTGACATCAAAATGAACAATATTTAATAAAACAATATAGGGCTGTGGATTATGGAAGTTTTTGGTATACTCATGTTTCAGAGGTACTTGAATGTAGTGTAGAAATCGTCTTATGATATGAACTTTCTAGTTGATTTAAGGTTTTTAAGAAAAGTCATCGCTTTGTCAGAAGTAAACACACACTGAAACAATAGAAATGTCACGTAAGCAAATGTTTTACTCTCCTCTTATCATTATTGTTATTAGTGGAAGTGCAATTCTAGTAGTATTATTATTAGAATCATCCTAGTGTTTTTCATTCATAATGTAATCCAGGTTGTAAGTCAGCATGTGTGCTTTGTAAAATTCTGTTAATATGCAGTTTTGTGTTGCCATTAACAAAGGAGAGATACATATGGATCATGTTTGTATTTTTAAATAAAATAAGTGTTTTTATTTTAATTAAATAAATGTTTCCTCACAGTGCTGATGTTGTTGATGAAGATGCATTCCATCTGTCACCCTGTTGAATAAAACTCGGAAAGTCCATTTAAAACAATCTAGTTTCAGATTCCTCTAAAAGTTCCTCTGAAATCAAATGTGATCTGACTTCCTCGTGTTGTGTGGACGGATCATTAAGAGTCACCCCGTGATGGAATGTTGACGGGCCATCATTGACAGTGAGATAAGCAGCAGGACACAAAAGGTACTGGAAAGATGACAAAGAGATGACTGAGACAATCTGCTGAACCACTCCATCATGCACAGAGGTCATGCAAAATAGCGTGTAAATTCACTGCCTAACAAGGATGTAAAACTAGTGTCTGTTTTAAGTCCGCATTGTGTTTGTCAACGAATATCACTATTTGTCTTTAATAAATGTCACTTTCACCCAACACTCATTTTGGCATACTGTTTACAGTTCACATTGTGACACTATAACCGAATGTTAGTTTATATAAAATCACCAAGGGTCAGACCACAAAGATTTTCCTCACAGCAGAGATTTAGATGAAAGCAATTTGCATATTGACATGACATACACATGGAATGAACTGAAATAATAACTATTTTCCAATTTATGTGTATGCCAAAAATACCAGGCAGAGAGAGCAAAAATACAAAAGCGCTAAATGAAAAACTCATGCTGTAAATTGCTGTAAATGGTTGATTACACTTATATGCCACCTGACATATTCTTGTGGCACATAAAAGGTAACATGCTGGGCATTGCGTCGAAATGTGGTTACTTAGTGCCTAAATTCCATTTTGGGGGGGGGGGGGGGGGGGTAAATATTGATAGCATAAATATTGATGGGGTATATAATGAGTCACAATAATTTGACAGGTTTACTTCATTAATTCTGCTACCAATAATGTTGAACTGGAAGCAGCTATCTAACAAACACAATACGACTGGAATAATATTGTAGGGTACATAGGGCATTTTAAATTTATTTTGAATACAGTAATGTTTTTTATATGTAGTTGCTATTTGGTTGTTTTTTTCGAAATCCAGTAGGCCTACAACATACAAGTTACAACAGGTTTATTCAGTTGGCTATTCCTTTGCTATTTGGTAACAAATTAATAATTTAATTACAATAAAATCAATATAATGTTTCATTCGGGCAAAACATAGCCGACACATACTATTTGTAAGCAATTATTCCACATGCGTATGGTTACACCTATGTACACTACCGTTCAAAAGTTTGGGGTCACCTAGACAATTTTGTGTTTTCCCTGAAATCTCATACTTTTATTTATCAAATGAGTTGCAAAATGAATAGAAATATAGTCCAGACATTGACAAGGTAGAAATAATGTTTTTTTTTATTTATTTGAAATGCATAAGTGGGGTCAAAAATGACCCCAGGGGGTTTTATTCTTCAAAATCTCTGAGAGTAAATTTTTTTAAACTTCCATATTCCAGGTAGTCCTCATAAAACTTGTTTGTGACTTGAGGCCATTTGAATTTTTTTGTTTGTTTTTATACATTTTATGAAATTGCAGTTTTTGTGTCACTACCCCAGTCTTCCATAAGTGGGGTCAAAAATGACCCCAAGCATTTCGTACAGAATCTCAAGGCTTTGCTTTGGGAACTTTTGATTTTTAACAACTGTGACTGTCAGGATACAATTTTTGTCCCTCTTACACATCTGATGCCTGCATTCTCACCACCAGGAGGTCACAGCAGCATACATGTAAGTATCTGTCCTATTGTATAACACGTAATTTTGTAAAAACAGTGTAATAACATGATTCGTCCTTGGGGTCAATCTGACCCCAGGGATATTTACCTCCAGAAAAAGATTTACAGAACATTGTTGACAAAGTATGAAAGGATGAAGACAACATGAAAATCCACCCATTTGCGAAACATGTCAAACATGAAATAGTTCTACTGCGGGAATTATCAAAGTATATCAACAAAATATACCAACTTAGCTCTTATCAACTGCACCTGCAGGTGTGGTCATGTTAGATCACATACACTGATAGACAAGTTTTAAGCTTGGGGTCAAATTGACCCCTGAGGACGACCAATGCGTGCAATATGTGTTCAGCACATTGAAAAAATATTTTCATGACAATTTTATGCTTTATCACTTGTCCCCATCAAATTAGGAATTGTCATGAAATATGAAGCAAAAGAAAAAAGTCAACTACAATTTTTTTGAATGATAAACATTCAGTGGGGTCAAATTGACCCCAAGGACGATAGGAGGGGTATTATCTTCATTTATCAACTCCATGCCTTTTCTGTCATAGAGTAACATGTTGGTCAGCAAAGTAGACAGGTATTTAACTAGCTAACTACAAAATAAGGTTAGTAGTAATGTTAGTACTGTGTTAGCTGTGTGTGTGTGTGGGTGTGCGGGAGCACATGCTTATCTATGCTTTTACTTATAAATGCACAGAGATTTACTTAGATAGAAACATATTGATTTATTGTTTTGTGTGTCGTTGTTTTTGTTTGTCAAACATTGTCTGTATTATATTTTCTCATCTAGACTATCATGGCTACTCAGAGGCCTGCTAGGATACCCGGAGACCTTTCTCGAGATATGATCCTGAACGGATGGGATGAAGAGCCCATTGGTGGGATTGACTCAGAATCTGACATCTCAGATGTAGAGGATCCAGAATATTTGTTTTGTTGAACCAAATATAATAAATATAATCACCTTTAACCAAAACTAAAAGCATTTTTAAAAATTTGTTGCAAAAACACATTGATTCTAATTGGGGTCATTTTTGACCCCACTCATGGAAGAGTGTATGTATTTTCGCTTATGCATCTAAGGGCTACACTTTGCTTTCGTCAAAGAATGCTCCCTTAGCAGCAATTACAGCATTGCAGACCTTTGGCATTCTAGCTGTTAATTTGCTGAGGTAATCTGGAGAAATTTCACCCCATGCTTCCAGAAGCCACTCCCACAAGTTTGATTGGGTTAATGGGCACTTTTTTCGTACCATACGGTACCATCAAGCTGCTCCCACAACAGCTCAATGGAGTTGAGATCTGTTGACTGCGCTGGCCACTCCATTACCGATAAAACACCAGCTGCCTGCTTCTTCTCTAAATAGTTTGTGCATAATTTGGAGGTGTGCTTTGGGTCATTGTCCTGTTGCAGGATGAAATTGGCTCCAATCAAGCGCTGTCCACAGGGTATGGCATGGTGTTGCAAAATGGAGTGATAGCCTTCCTTATTCAAAATCCCTTTTACCTTGTTCAAATCTCCCACTTTACCAGCACCAAAGCAACCCCAGACCATCACATTACCTCCACCATGTTTGACAGATGGTGTCAGGCACTCTTCCAGCATCTTTTCAGTTGTTCTGCGTCTCACAAATGTTCGTCTGTGTGATCCAAACACCTCAAACTTTGATTCATCTGTCCATAACACTTTTTCCCAATCTTCCTCTGTCCAATGTCTGTGTTCTTTTGCCCATATTAATCTTTTTCTTTTATTAGCCAGTCTCAGCCTTTTCTTTGCCACTCTGCCCTGAAGGCCAGCATCCTGGAGTCACCTCTTCACTGTAGACGTTGACACTGGCGTTTTGCGGGTACTATTTAATGAAGCTGCCAGTTGAGGACCTGTGAGGCGTCGATTTCTCAAACTGGAGACTCTAATGTACTTGTCTTCTTGCTCAGTTGTGCAGCGGGGCCTTCCACTTCTCCTTCTACTCTGGTTAGAGCCTGTCTGTGCTCTCCTCTGAAGGGAGTAGTACACACCATTGTAGGAAATCTTCAGTTTCTTGGAAATGTCTCGCATGGAATAGACTTCATTTCTCAGGATATTAGAATAGACTGTCAAGTTTCAATTGAAAGTTGTTTTTTTCTGGCCATTTTGTGAGTTTAATCGAACCAACAATTGTAATGCTCCAGATTCTCAACTAGCTCAAAGGAAGGTCAGTTTTATAGCTTCTCTAATCAGCAAAACTGTTTTCAGCTGTGCTAACCTACTTGCACAAGGGTTTTCAAGGGTTTTCTAAATATCCAATAGCCTCCTTACAGAGTTAGCAAACACAATGTACCATTAGAACACTGGAGTGATGGTTGTTGGAAATGGGTCTCCATACATCTAACCCTAACCCATGTAGATATTGCATTAAAAACCAGATGTTTATAGCTAGAATAGTCATTTACCACATTAATAATGTATAGAGTGTATTTTTGATGCATTTAATGTTAGCTTAATTGCTTTTCTTTCAAAAATAAGAACATTTCTAAGTGACCCCAAACTTTTGAACGGTAGTGTATATCACTGGGTGCCATCACCAATTTTACACTTTCGTCATATTTAGTGGATCATTTCTCTTCACTAGACATTTCAAATGCTATGGCACTGGATTTTTTGATAGTCTGAAAGACAGCAAGCAGTTTGCGCCTGTGAAACTGCAATTCCTTCTGTATCTACTCAAACAGTCAGTTGTCAGCAGGGCTGGACTGAGACAAAAAATCGGTCCTGGCATTTTTGGTTTAGACCGGCCCCTCATAATTAGCGGAGCACAACTGACTTGTAATTTATATATGTGGGGTATGACATGGAAAAATAAAAAAATTACTGGTTAAAATAATTGAATTCAATCTTAGCATTATTATATCACAATCACTTTTATGATTTAATTGAAATGATCTCTAATATGTATTTTCTGAATTTTTCCGATTTAACAGCTCAATACTACTTCTTCAGGTTAAATGTGCTCCCTCCTTTAAACAGCTATAACATGTATTTGTATCTGGCTACAAACCACGGGTGAGTTTCCCAAAACGTTTTTAGACGTTCTAAGAACGTTTTGGGAAACTCACCCCAGAGGTGTCAATTCCAGGTTCAGAAAGTAAAAGTCCTCACCAGGATTTTGCTCAGGCTTCCTGGATTGTGTTGATTCCAATCTAGCAAGCTTGAACAAAATCCTGGTGAGGACTTTTACTTTCTGAACATGGAATTGACACCTCTGCTACAAACAAAGCTGCTTTATGATTTCATGCAACGCAAACATGTCTTAAAAGCATTTGACACCATTTTACTCTTATTCAGTGTGGGCATATCTTTTGCTAATTTAACTTTTATATATTTTTTACACTTACTGTAGTCATGCTTAAATTGCAAAGCTTTTATTTATCATTTATAAGTTTTAAAATCTGTAATTTTACTTGTTTGAGTGCTTTTTAAAACATGTTGAACCGCAGCATAGAGCCTACAAATTCAAACTTCTATGCAACCTTTCAACACACATTTAACCTAAATATCTAAAATGCTATGATAGCCTAAAATGGACACTTGCTGCTCATCCAACACTTCTCAGTCTTGACCATTTGCTATTTTATCAGAATAAGGGCATGTGGCTGCCAGATTTTGGGAAGTATGCAAATACCAATTAATATTGATACTAATCAATCACCATTACTCATAATTCTCATGTAATAAAGTCCCTGTGTTATCCTAACGTTACTACCTGCTTACGTACTACACTTTCCCGCTCAGTCTGTCCCTCGGTTTCTCTTTCACAAGCCTGCATCTCTGGCTGCTGCTCTCCCTGTCTGCTGCTGCTGTCTTCACCTACAGAGGACGCGGAGGCTACAGCAGCGAACATGTCTGTGATTTTTACACATTTTGTAGCATCTACATTGAGACTCTTCAATTTTCTCGTGCGTAACTTCTCCGCACCCCTTTCTGTCGCTTCTGTTGCTCCATGCTGCCTCTCCTTTAACAACACGCTTAACACTGAATGTAGCAAGAGTTAGAGCGGACCACGCAGAGAAAGGGTGGGGCCGCTTTCGTCCTATATCCTGATTGGTTCAGTCCACTGTCTATATTGAAGATGGGCCAATGGGCCGCCCCTCTAAATTATGGGCCGGTCTCTTAGAAAAAAGGGAAGAAAAAAAACCCCATTGGCCCCTGAGGACTGTCGGCCCACCGGGCAAATGTACGCCAGATTACCAGTCCAGCCCTGGTTGCCAGCGATGGGTCATGTGATTAGGGGCACCACCTTGAGAACAAGCTTCCTGAAAGGTGCAACAAGTTGACATTGGCTGAATATGAAATGCCGTACTTAAGCAGTATGAACTAGATTTCAATGCAGTACATCCTGCTCAACCGTTAAAGCAGTACGTTCTTTCAGTAGGCGACTGGGCAGTATGCATACAATCTCGGATACTATGTCCACCACTTTACCTACAGCGCCCTCCATAATTATTGGCACCCCTTGTTAAAATGTGTTAAAAGCCTTAAAATAATTATATTTTTATTGCAGAAGCATTATCTCACTCGGGAGGGAAAAAAAGGAAAAAGCAACCTTCAACTGAAGTGCAAAAAAAGAAAAAAAAGTATGCTTTCATAATTAGTTTTTAATAATTAATAATTATTTAACATAAAATGATCCATTCCACAATTATAGATACCCTTGGTGTTAGAACTTTGTACAACCTCCGTTTGCCAACAAGACAACACTTAATCTTAACATTCCACAGCAGTTGCTTATGTAACTACAGTTAGTTGTAGTTTTTTTGTGTAATAGCTTATACACCTCTAATAATAAGATTCTAATAATAAACACCACCACCTTTTACAGACAATAATTATTATTTTACAGATAATAATAATTTTGTTTGAATTCACACATATATATTTTGTTGGAATTTATGTGCATTTCATATCAGCCAGAGAGGGAACAACAGTCCCAGCAGTGAGGAAAAAAAAAGTTAACAAATCCAAAAGACAAAAAACAGTAGTCAGTACAATAGGGTTCATCAACCATCTTAATCATAGACAAAATCAAGCTAACAAAACAATCAGATTGGCCACTTGATATGCTTAGGAAAACCATGGCAAAAACAATGAGAACAGAACCAGGTTAAATAAACAGGATAAACTAATAACAGGTGTATAAATTCAATAATCAGGAGGGCCAGACCGTAGGAGCTGACCTTGGTTGGTTATTCTACATGGAGTGACAAAGTCAGGGAGCAGGTGTACTTGGGAGCAAGAGGTGTGACAGTGCAATTTGAAGAACCTCTTCTACTAGGTGATGTCAAAAACAGGACATTTCGATCACTGACCACCAAGGCAAAGTGCAGCTTATCTCCAACAGGCTTATTGTTTAAGAATTGCTTTAGTGAGAAACAGGATTACCAATAGCTGTTGACAGCAAATTCGTCATAATTGTAAAAAACAAATAATAATAAAGTTATTTCTTCAGTTCTGATACATAAGTGACAAATAATTGTGAAAAAAAAATTTGTCAGGATAAAACTGGATGTTGGGCGATCATGCCTTAAATAGTAAAATGACAAATTCCAAACACAGTAAGGGTTGTAGTGTCTACTTGTCACTTTTATACAGTAGTTTCATTTAGTTTTTTTGCACATCCTCCACCCAAAATTCCTGGTTGCATCATAGGCTTGTTTAAGCCATGCCTCCACCAGGCATCCGCATCAAAGCGACAATCACAGATTCATGCTCAATGTTATAATATTCAAGGGTCTTGTCATTTTCTAGTTCCATTAGTTTTGAAAAGATCATAACAATTTCTTCAACAGCTGGAGAAAAAAAAACATGAAAATAAAACTTCAAATTCTACTCAAACCATATATTGACAATATTCTGACTATTCTAATCATAATAAGGGTTAGGGTTATGCATGTGTGTCAAGCTCTGAAAAGGAATGCTTTGTTTTCTATTTCAGAAAACAAAACTATTAACTATTAACACCCCCCGCACCCCCCCCCCCCCCAAAAGATTATGAGCTTCAAATACTTATATCATAAATCATATATCATAAAAGCTTCAAATTATAGCTTTTAGCCTACCCGGTGATCCGCGAACCGAATTCCTGAACAATTCCTTCAACTGTTTAACGGTGGTTTTGTTGAAGACCTCCTTCGTCTCTGCAACTTTAAGAGGTTTGAGTTTGACATTCTGAAAGTAAATTAGGACCTGATACACCATGTTAATGAGGTTCAGCTCTATCAGCTATAAACAAAAAATAGAGGTCTTGTCTCATAAATTGCAGTTGTGTGTAACAAAAGGTCAAATCTCTAACACAATAAAATATTGTATATTTTATGAGCTGTAAATGATTACAAAAACAAAATGCAGTAACTATAGATCCACAAAAAACAAGTAAAAACTCTACAGCTGTAGATCAACACTTTGCTTGTATCAGTACGCCTTTGAATTTGCAATAGCGAATTTAAAGAACTTGTTCACTGCTTTATTTTCATTTTGGCCAACCTTCACGGGAAGGCGTTCCCTTATCCAATGACGTGGCCATTTAAATTAAGATCACTTTTCATAGAGTAGACTGTCATCTCACAAGTGGGAGCGGCATCATGGCTTCTTTGTGTCAACCAAGGAGTTGCATTCGACCAATACAGTAAAAATAGCACCAAAACTATGCGTTTTGGGTTTCACCGACAATAACCATTTTCAAGGATAAATCTAAAAGCACCTCGAAAATGCATCGGACAGATCAAGGTAAATTGATTTTTACATCCGTTTAACATTTTAAATGTTAGAGGTGAGCAATTGTCTGGAAGATAACAGTACTCCCAATGTCCTGTGGTTTCCCCGCAGGACACTCTAATTTAGTAATTCAGTGTGGCAATTTGGACGTAAAAGCACTCACTTTTTTGTTTTGGCTGTAAAATTTCTGGTGTGTTATCAAGTATTTTTATGCACTTTCTTTTGTACCTTTTTAATATATTGCATTTATTTCCATTTAAAATGTATATTCAATAGGTTTAAGCTTTGCTTTTAGTTCATGACATCAATATTTTATAAATCAGGTGAGTGTCACGTGCGGCTACGCCCCCTCTCCTAGCTGTCACTCTGGGTTCCCTCGTGTCTGTGTTCTTGCCCGTTTGTCCCGCCCTGCTCGTTAGTTTTGATGAATCCCTTGTTAGTTACCACGCCCCTGTATCATTGTTTGCACCTGATCCTTGTCTAGTTCCATGTATATAAGCCCCTGAGTCTCCCTTGTCCCTTGTCGGTTGTTTTGGATGTTGGTTTTTTCGTAACAGTTTGGATTGTCTTTCGCCTGTGGTTCGTGTTCTCTGTGTTTCCCTGCCTTGCTCGTGTTTGCCCTGTTTTCGTTATGCCCATGTATCTGTGTTATTTGGACTGCCCTCCTGTTATGACCCCTGACTGCTTTAGTGATGACAATTATGGAATGCCCTGCAATAAATCTCGCTCTTCTCAGCGATTGTGTCCGTCTCCGCGCTCCGGGGCGCGAGCCCCGTTACATAACAACCGAACCAACAAGGACACAGCGAGAGAGCGAGACTCTGGTAAGTTCAACCGCTGTAATGAGATGTTGGCTGGTTTAATTCGGTTCGACTCTCCGGTATTACAGCGCGAACAAACCAGAGACAGGAATTCCCCTTGCGCTGTGGGTACAGGGGAGTCTCGTCGCCGTAAAAACAAAGCGAAATCACTTTCGGTTTCTGGCTTTAGCGACGAGCTCCCTGATAAGCGCTACGTGTCTGCCCGACTCGACACACGCTACAGGGAGGAGCAACCTGTAGCGCGAGATTCGGGTAGACGGAAGGAATGTGCAGACGAGTGTTGGCTTGGCTCTCGGTTGGCTTTCAAAAGCCATTGTGAGCTCCCGATGCCTTCGTCGAGGCGGAGTCACAATGAAAGCCACCGAGAAGCAGTTGTGTCTGTATGTTCTTCCAGGCGCAGACCAGACCGGGGAAGGAGGAAGACCACGCCCCCGGTTCAGAGCCCCGCTGCCACAACGCATGAGGTCATCGCCTACCCTGAGGAGCTCCTCCCTCCTTCAATCCTGCCGGCCTCTCCCCTAGATACGCCCAAGAATTTTTTGGGGGGGGAGTAGTGGTCACTCAAACCAGGAGTGGCCGGCCCGGACCCCCGGTGACGTCAGTATGGCGGTCACGCCCCCCGGTGACGTCAGTATGGCGGTCACGCCCCCCGGTGACGTCAGTATGGCGGTCACGCCCCCCGATGACGTCAGTATTGCGGACACGCCCCCCGATGATGTCAGTGCGGCGACTCCGCCCCCGATGACGTCAGTGCGGCGACTCCGCCCCCCGATGACGTCAGTGCGGCGACTCCGCCCCCCGAGGACGTCAGTGCGGCGACTCCGCCCCCCGAGGACGTCAGTGCGGCGACTCCGCCCCCCGAGGACGTCAGCCCGGCGACTCCGCCCCCCGAGGACGTCAGCCCGGCGACTCCGCCCCCCGAGGACGTCAGCCCGGCGACTCCGCCCCCCAAAGGCGTCCAACCCACGCCGGTTCCTGTCTCCGCGACCCAGGAGGGGTCGTCCACGCCGCTTCCTGCCTCTGTACCCGTGTTCCCCTTGCTCCCGTGTTCTGTCCCTGGATTTGTGTTGGTCCCAGTTCCTGTGTGTGTGCCTGTTCGTGTCCTTGTACCCGTCCCTGTGTTTGTGTCTGGTCAGTTCCTCCAGGTCCCTGTCCCCGTGTCTGTTCCCCAAGTCATGACCCGCTTTGTGCCCGTGCCTGTCTCTGTGGTCCATGCTGTCTTCACCTCAGTGTTTGCCTCTGCCTTGTCCCCTGGCCCCACTCCCGTGTCTGTCCCCAGTCCTGTACTGTCCAGCCCTGCTCCTGCTTCTTGCCCGGTCCGGTCTCCCTGTGCCCCGTGTACCGCCATGCCCCAGCCCAACTCCTGGCCAGTCTCTGGTTTCTCTGTCCCTGCCATGCCCCGGTCTCCGTGCCCTGCTTTCCCCTGGTCTGTTCCTCCGGTCCGTCCCGTGTCTGCTGTCCCTGTCCCTCGCCGTGTTCCGTGGTTCCCTGTCTTGTCCTAGTCTGGTTCCCTGTCCTGTCTGCCCTTGCGTGCCCCGGAGTGGCACGCTTTGAGGGGGGGTTCTGTCACATGCGGCTACGCCCCCTCTCCTAGCTGTCACTCTGGGTTCCCTCGTGTCTGTGTTCTTGCCCGTTTGTCCCGCCCTGCTCGTTAGTTTTGATGAATCCCTTGTTAGTTACCACGCCCCTGTATCATTGTTTGCACCTGATCCTTGTCTAGTTCCATGTATATAAGCCCCTGAGTCTCCCTTGTCCCTTGTCGGTTGTTTTGGATGTTGGTTTTTTCGTAACAGTTTGGATTGTCTTTCGCCTGTGGTTCGTGTTCTCTGTGTTTCCCTGCCTTGCTCGTGTTTGCCCTGTTTTCGTTATGCCCGTGTATCTGTGTTATTCGGACTGCCCTCCTGTTATGACCCCTGACTGCTTTAGTGATGACAATTATGGAATGCCCTGCAATAAATCTCGCTCTTCTCAGCGATTGTGTCCATCTCCGCGCTCCGGGGCACGAGCCCCGTTACAGTGAGCCACATAAATAACAGATCCATGGTAAAAAAAAAAGGATTCTCTGTGGATAGTACTACTGCAACCCTGACATAAGGTGACGTAGATTTGAATGCAGATGGTTTAAATCATAACTCTTCCTACATATACATTATTTTCATTTCATTAGAGTCCAAGTACTTCAGTGATTGGGACCCATTTGTTTTTATTAGGATTATTATTTTTCTCCCCTAAAATTGTCCTACAGACATGAAACTTGGTCAATAAGTAGTAGTCCATCCTGCTACTCAGCTGCAAGATGCCAGCCCGATTGGACTAGGGGTAATTACTGAGCACCATAAATAATAAATTCAGTCCCCTTCTTGACATGACACCTTATATCATATAGACAAAATAATTTTTTATTTTGAGATCTGCCCACTCATATTTTAGCTAATTTCCCCAAGTGCAATATCACACATTTTAAAGCGCAAACTAGTCGTAGGTTCTTCATCAAACCTACATACTTCTGCTATCCCCAGATCCACAATTTTATAATTGTCAAATCAAGGACAATTATTCCTCTCCAAAAAATAGAACATATACAACTCCAACTCGTGAACATTTTGACAGAATGAATCTAAACTTTACAGCAGGTAGGGAATCTCAAGCAGTGCAACAATTTTGGTATGTGCACCACAAAAAGGCACTACTACAGTCCCTGACAAGTTCTGTCGCTTATCCATGTTGTGGAAACAAAAGCTTGTAACCTGACTTTAAATTCATCGATTGGTTTTAGAAATGACTCATATGAAAGCTGAAACCATCCCAAATGAGATTTAATTTACAAAAATATCAGCATACTCTCTATCAGCATGCTTAGCCTCACTGATAGAGAAGAATAAAAACAATCCTAGATTTCTTTTTAATACTATTTCTAAACTTACAAAAAATCAAGCAGGCGCAGAACCTCAGATTCCAGTAAACCTCACTAGTAATGTATTTATAGATTTCTTTGATAATAAAATAGAGAATATTAGACAAAATTTAAAACCTTTTATTAGAAATACAACTGGTATGTCATCTGGTTTGGTTGATATTGATTTAAATACATACTGGGAGAAAAACTTGATGTGTTTCATCCACTCCCACAATCAGAATAAAATAATTTGTTCCTTAAATTGTACTACCTGCACACTAGACTCGGTTCCCTCAAAGTTATTAAAAGAGGTATTACCAGCGATAACTGAACCTCTTCTAACTATAGTTAACTCATCCATTACAATAGGTCACATGCCCAAATCATGTACATTAGCAGTTATTAAACCTCTGATCAAGAAACCAAATCGTGATCCGACTGTGCTATCTAATTATAGACCCATTTCAAACACATCATTTATATCTAAGATCATAGAAAAAGCTGTTGCCCAGCAATTATGCCTATATCTGCATAGGAATCACATATTTGAAAAGTTCCAATCTGGTTTTAGGCCCCATCACAGTACTGAAACAGCATTAGTCAAAGTAACAAATGATCTCCACCTTGCCTCAGATCAAGGCTATGTATCTCTGTTAGTGCTTCTTGATCTTAGTGCAGCTTTCAACACAATTGATCATAGGATCTTGCTAAAGTGGTTAGAATGCTGGGTTGGAGTCTCAGTAAAACCTTTCATGGTCTTATTCTTACTTAACTAATCGGTATCAGTTTTTAGAGCTAAATAATATTCCATCCAAACGTACAAAAGTAAAATATGGGGTCCCGCAAGGCTCCATTTTAGGACCACTATTATTTACATTATATATGCTACCATTGGGCACAGTTATAAACAAACATGGTGTCAATTTTCACTGCTATGCAGATGACACTCAACTTTACATATCAGCCAAACCTGATGATAAACTCAGTTTAGGAAAAATTGAGGGCTGTGTAAGAGATATTAAATGCTGGATGTCTCTAAACTTCCTCTAGGAAGGACAAAACAGAAAACTTCCTCCATGAGGACAAAACAGAAGTTCTCCTCCTAGGCCCTAAGGCCTCAAGAAAGAAAATTCCAGATCTAATGCTTAATCTCGGAGACTACACTATTACACCTGGCACAGTAGCCAAAAACCTAGGTGTCATACTTGACTCCGACCTATCATTTGATAAAAACATAGATAATACTACTAGGATAGCTTTTCTACATTTCCGCAACATTGCCAAGTTAAGAAATGCATTATCACAGGATGATGCAGAAAAATTGGTGCACGCCTTTGTTAGCTCCAGATTAGACTACTGTAACTCACTACTGTCAGGATGTTCAAATAGGAATCTAAATAAACTTCAAATAGTTCAAAATGCTGCAGCCAGAGTACTGACCAGAACTAGAAAATTTCAGCATATCAGACCAGTCCTATTAGCCCTGCATTGGCTCCCAGTTAAATTCCATATTGAATGAATGAATGAATGAATGAATGAATGTTCGATTTATATAGCGCCTTTCCGAATTTCCAAGGCGCTTTGCAATTTAACACAGGTACAAGTCACAGACAACCAATCACACACACACCGGCGAGAAGCGGCAGCCAATTGCGCACAGCGTACTCTCTACCGGAAGCCACAGCCCCCTGGGGGACTGAATGGGGTGCAGGAAGGGGAGAGAGGACAGAACCTAGAGGCAGAGCACCATCCACCACTGGGCATACAAGCAAACACACACACACACACAGACACTACTTTTTATAGAACATAGAGACACAGACACACACTAAGGGAGAATTTGTCAGGGACTGCCAATTTACCTCACCTCCATGTTTTTTGGACTATATTGATTTAAAAATTCTTTTATTAACTTATAAAGCACTGCACAGGCTTGCTTCTGAATACCACCAGGAACTTAATGCCTATTATGAACCCCCACGTCCACTAAGATCACAGGGTGCTGGTCTTTTATTAGTTCCAAAAATTAATAAGGTAACAGCAGGGGGAAGAGCCTTTTCTTGTAAGCCCCCCCAGCTTTGGAATAATCTTCCAAAATGCATCTGGGACTCTGACACAGTCACAATCTTTAAGTCTAGGTTGAAAACCCACTTATTTAGTTTAGCGTTTGATAATTAATATCCCCCTTAGATAAAGGTACAGATCCAGAGGTTCATAGACAAAGGGATTTATGGTAGACTGGGGCGCTGGTGCTGTCATCCTGTCATTGCTCGTGGTCACCCAAGTTTGTTGACAATGCAGTGGATGGATGCCAATGTCTCAGAATGCTCCCAAGTCTATGTTACTTTCTGGTTCTGCCTTTTTAGCTAGGCTGTAATAATTTAACTTCATGCTGGAGTTGCTGCCACACTCCAGAAATGTTTATAATCTCATCTGTCCTGTATATGTCCTTATACAGAGCAAATTTTCCGTGTTTTATTTTCTCGAGGAACACTGAGATGAGGAGAGACAAGCCTTTTCCAGAGATCCATCCTGGGCCAGCCACCTCCTGCCTAAATGGATATGTCTACACCAAAATGGACATTATCCCTTACATGTCTAAATTGTTCTTCTGTGTAAATTGTTGTCATTGGCATGGTGACCGGCATCAGCCAGAGGAGGATGGGTTCCCCCCCTGAGTCTTGGTTCCTCTCAAGGTTTCTTCCTCATGCCCTTAGGGAGTTTTTCCTTGCCACTGTCACCCTTGGCTTGCTCACTGGGGGCTTGGACTCGGGCACTTGTAAAGCTGCTTTGTGACAACAACTGTTGTTAAAAGCGCTATATAAATAAAATTTGATTGATTGATTGATTGACACACATATGAGACAAAGTAGCCTGCTGGGTGCCTATGTTTTGGAACATGCTGTGCTAAAGATTATGCTTATTAGAACTGCTGAATTTAAGATTGTATATAAGCAGGGGGACTGCCCCCTTGCTTTCAGAGTTGTCATGCTTGAATGAGACTCTCATGTCTGTGCGATTTTTGTCCTTTTAATATCTTTATATCTTGTAATATATCAATCATTTTAACCACGTCTTTTTTTCTGTGTGTTAAATATCTGCCAGTGTCTGCCAGCCAGAGGTTCTCTGTAATAAGGTAGGGATATAGAGAGATATCGCCTAGAGGGATACAGAGAGGTATCGCCTGAGAAACTAAAATCTATAAGAAGGGGGTCAACGTATCGCCCATGCGAGATAGGACTTAGCCTAGCGCCCGTCAGTCTGGACAGAGATCCAGCTGGGCAGAAGAACTAATTAACTAATTAGAGCGACAGAGATATCTGATAGGAATGAGGGAACTGTTTGCTTCGTTGGTACGAGGAGCGGATCTAAATTTTGAGGACTTTTTCTGACGTGTTTAATTGATTTGGGATTTTTTTTTGACCCCTCACAAAAAAAAGTGTGAAGGGTCATCTCTGGTATTATATAGAATTATGGGTAAACATCATTTGGGTAAAATTGGTAAAATACATAGTAACAGTAAAGCATCGGAGGCTCATAATATAATCATAATGTGACGGGCGGGGTGAGCAACTAAAAAGGAAGCGATCACGCCAAGTCTCAGGGAAAAAGGATGGTTTAATAGAAAGTGTGCAAACCAAAAACCCATGCAATATCTCCAAATTAAGGACATATATAGGCAAACAAATGACCTTCAGGAGAGACGGATCACGGGCTCCGCCTACCTGACGGACTCACACAACGTCACAAAACAACAACAACAACAACAGCCGCTGTGGACGGAGGCGACCGGTAGGGGGCCGCCTCATTTCATTTCATTTATTTATTTATTCACATTTATTTGAGCACAGTTTAAAACATTTTTTCTTGTAATTCATTTGATTATGTGAAAAGGTACACCCTAAGAAGCTAAAGAGCTTTTAAGTGGGGACCGTACATAGTAATAGGTAACACGTAGTCCATTCTCCATATACACATCTATACACACATAAACACATTTTACATACTTATACATGTACATAAACTAATAATAATAATAATAATAATAATAACAATAACAACAAACGATAAACAAACACATAACAATGATCACAATTTTTATCCAACCCAAACCTAGTTTTAGTCCATATGGTCTTCTCCCTTCCTGTCACATTCTGGTATAAATGTTTAAAATAATAAAGCAAATAATAAAAGAAATAATAATAGTAATTAGATTAGTTCATGTTTGAGCAATATATCAACAACAATTTCCTCCTTAATCTTGTTTTAAAAATCTGCAAGGATTGAGACTATTGTAAGTCTATATCCATATCATTCCATACCTGTGGTCCTTTACAGACTATGCTAAGACTAGTACATTTGAGTTTGCGTTTTTTTCCTGTTATATAATGCTTTTTCCTAGTCTGATAAGTATGAGAGGGGAAACATTGGAATTAGATAACAAAGTCTATCATTGAGCTTATTTACAACAGAGTACATGGTACAAGCATTATGCAGAATATTGAGTTCCGTAATTTTCAGAAGACCCAATCAATAGAAAAGAGGTTCAGAAGGTGTATCAAATCCGGACCAAGAAATGACACGAATAATTTTCTTCTGTAGAATGAGAAGTTTCTTCAGATGGCTGGGAAAGGTATTACTCCAAATAATATTACAATAATTCAAATGAGGTTCAAATAAGGTCCGATATAATATTACGAGTGCTTTTCCAGGTAAGAAATGCCTCAATTTGAGAAATAATCCAACATATTTTGATAATTTCTTTATTAATTCATCAATATGGCTCCTGAAGTTTACGAACTCATCTATATGAACCCCCAGGAATCTAGTATATGCCACTCTCACAATAGAGATACCATTAATTTCTATTTTCACTTGTTCAATATTACTTCGATTTCTAGGTGAACGAAAGATGATAAAATTAGTCTTTTTTATATTTAAATATAATTTATTACTTTTTAACCATGTATCAACTTTATTTAATTCATCATTTAGAACATTTTCCAAGATATTTGTATTTTTGTGGGATGTAAATAAATTTGTGTCATCTGCAAACAGTATGTTATGTAGAATATTGGAGGAAAGTGGAAAATCATTTATATATAAAATGAAAAGAAGTGGCCCTAAAATAGATCCCTGGGGAACACCACATTGCATTATAATTGTTTATAGCAACATATTGATGCCTCCCATATAAGTAACTTTTAAACCAACTTAAAGTTGGTTCTAATACCATAATATTGTAATTTATGTAATAAAATTTCAAAATCAATGGTGTCAAATGCCTTCGACAGGTCAAGGAAAACTCCAATACCACACTCGCCTTTTTCAATTGCTTCATTAATTTTTTCTAGAAGATCCAGAATTGCCATAGCAGTGGTACTCTTTTTCCTAAAGCCATATTGTGAAGGAGTCAAAATTTTGTATTTTTCCAAGAAATTATTTAGTCTGCTATATACAACCCTCTCCAACACTTTAGACAGTGCAGGCAATATTGATATAGGTCGATAATTGGAAAGATCATTTTTGTCCCCTGACTTATATACCGGTACGACTCTAGCAATTTTTGTAATGTCAGGCACAACCCCACAGACCAAAGAAAGATTAATAGAGTAGACAAGTGGTTCCAGAATTTCATTTATAATACCTTATAATAATAGAATTTTACTAGAAATATTATCTATACCAATAGTATGGGAGGTTTTCAGTTTCATAACTATTCTATACACTTCATCATTATCTGTTGGCCCCATAAAAAATGAATTAGAATAATTTCCTTGAAGGTATTTCCTAAACGTGATATTCTGTGGTTGATTTATGTTTGTAGATAGTTGTTTTCCAACTGAAATGAAATGATCATTAAATTTATTTACAAGGTTTAGACTGGCATTTCCTTCATTTTTGGGGTCTACCTTGTTATCAATATAAGGAAGCACAATATTTTTATGCTTCCGACCGAGAATTTCATTGAGCACCTGCCAAGATTTTTTTTGGTCACCCTGGTGGACTTGAAGGAGTTCAGTATAGTACATTCTCTTACTTATTCGTATTAATTGTGTGAGCTTATTTCTATACTTTGAGTAAATGTCTTTATTTGTGTTACTAGGATTCTTTACTAGCTGTTTATACAGTCTATTCTTTTTATTTATAGATTTTAAAATGCCCTTTGTTAGCCAGGGTTTTTGTTCAATAATACCTTGTTTTATATATCTTTCTGGTATGGTAGAATTGATAGAATCTGTAATTTCATAGATTAATGCATCATACGCAGCATTTGGATCTTTACAGTTGTATACTGATTCCCACGTTTTATTATGGAGGTTTGCACACAATTTTTGAAGAGATTTTCGATTTATAATTTTAACTCTAGTTTTGAAAGTAGGAACATTTAATATTCCTGAGAAATCAGTACATAAAATAACAGGATAATGATCAGTTATATCTGTGAGTATTACACCCGAGATTATGGGAGCTTTATGCAAATTTGTAAAAATATTATCAATAATTGTCTTACTGGACTCAGTTACTCCCCCTCCTGGTCTACTAAGTCGATTTTTGGTATAAAGGTTATATCCATCAAGTTTGAGAATATCTATACATGATCCTTCGTTTAGCCATGTTTCACTACATCCAATGATTTTAAATCTCTGTCCTATGTTAGTTAATAGGGAGACTAAGTCGTCATGATGTTTATTTAGACTCCTAATATTAAGGTGCATCAATGACAGTTTTTGGTTATTAATTATGTGTTTTAGCTGATGTGATAAAAAATGTTTACAGTTTAGATTCCCGCCATTATAAACACAATTTTGCTCAAATATTTCATGATCATTAGTGCAATTAAATTCATGTAAGCCCATATACTGCAAACCTATAATGATAGTATTGACCAGTGATTGATTGTAAGACAAGAAAGGGCTCCATAATATCTTCAAATTTAACTACTATAACTACCAACCCACCCCCCCACCCCCCCAAGACACACACAAGCATGCACATGTACATATGAATATACATATACACCCAAAAACAAAACAAAGAAAAAATCCTAAACGCTAATGCTAAAGTCAAACCCAACATAATATTAGAAATTAATTAAAGTGACCACAATACCCAATTAATTAAAATCCGAAGTTTAGATAATATGCAATTTCCTGGCATCAGAGAGTCTGCTGATAACATGTAATTTCATCTTATGTGTAAGCAGATGTATGCGCCCATCACGTGTCCAACTTGCAGTTAGTTTATCCTTGTATTTTTCTCGTAGCTCAGTAAACAGTTTCACTCTCTTTGTAGTTAAGTTCTCTAAAATATGCATTTTAGAGTTCTTCAGTGCTTTTTTCGTCTTGAAAATATGGTCCCGAACATTGTAATTTGTGAACTTAACGATAATACCCCTAGGTTTAGCTTTCAGGTGGGCAGGCTTTTGTCCTAATCGATGACTTGTGTCAATTTCAGAGGGCTGAACCTCTATTTTGAGATTGGTTTTAAAAATGTCACAAACAAGTTTAGTTGTATTTTCCATATTTGTTTCAGGGACACCAAAGACAATGAGACAATTCCGCCGTGAGTGCTGTTCTTGTTCGTCAAGATTATCAGTGATATCATCATACTTCTGCTCTAGTTCACTCAGTTTATCAGCTGTGTGTTTTAATTCATACTGCACGGCTTCTCTTACTGTCTCAGTGATGGTCTCCGCGATGGCTCTCTTGACAGGTTCGATGAGGGAATCCACCAGTATCTTGCTGATTTTGTTGACAAAATCTATGTCTTGGAAAAGGGTATCCATCTGCTTGCTTATTATATCGGTGATGTCCGCTCTATGTAGCTGGTCCTCCATGCTGCTAGAGTTTCCTCCCGGCATAATGATGGTGTTTTACGTGCCGACAAAGCCGCGGTGAAAAAACTCAGCTTCAGACAATGTAAACAGCCTCCGCCGTTGTCTGTCTCGTCGATACAGGTGCCCGGGTCACCAGGGTGACAAAAAGTTTAAGCAAAGCAGAGGAAATCACAGTAAATAATACATAATTTGTTGGTCGACCTAAGCACGTTTGTTACTCCCGTCTCGCACTGTCCCGCGTTGATGACATCACGCCAATCTTTCTCCCCGTGACAGACCCCCCCACCAAGCCGCACTCCCCTCCACTGGGTGTGTGGCACACAGCAGCTGCACACAAAACACGAAGGGGCAGGAAGGCAGGGACACGGCAGGGACACATCTCCTGCAGTCCGGGAGCTGAAACACAAAACATACAACATTACTCAGCTCACCTCCCCGGGCGGGACCCTGGACCGACTCTGGCCGTTAATAACAAAACCACGCCCCAGTCGGTCACAGGGCCCTCATGCCCTAACCGGCCTTCAGCCGGTGAGCCCCACAGGTGTGAGGACGAGGAGCTATGGCTCCTTTCTCGTCCCTCGTGTATGTGTGTGTGTGCAGGTTACCTCTCCAAGGCGTGGCTACCTCACCTCCTGGACCTACCTCCTCCCAGAGCTGACCCCTGCCTTCTGCTAGGGATCACCCCAGCCTCCTGGGGAGCCAACCCCTCCCGGGGCCCCTCATTGCAAGGTGGACTCCTCCACCCAACCCAGGAGCGCCAGAGACCGAGGCCCAGAGCACCCCCCGTCGCGGGCCGGGGAGTAGCCCCAAGGGCCTCCTGGTCACCCCGGGCAGGAGGGAGGATCTCCATCTTCAGCAGGAGCTTTTCAGACCGGAGCCCCATGGTCCCCAAACATCCGGGGGCCCCAGCCCTCTAGGGAGGGGCTCCTTATGAGCGGGCTCCGGTCACCCCACAACATAAGGGGGATCCTGCCAGGTGGGGATCCCCACAAGGTACAGGAACACCGCCAAGGAGAAGCACCTGTACAGAAAACACACTCACACACTCACACACACACACAAAACACAAATGCGCCTCACCGACGCCCTCCGTGCCATACCCTGTGGCACGGGACCACAACCGGTCCCCCCCCAAACACACATTTAAGGGGAGGAGCATGTGTGGAATTACATTTAACAGTTAACACGTTAGGACAAAACAAACACGCTAATACTAGACAAGCAAACAAAAACGGCGTACACACAAACAGACGGGACCCACAAATGCGTGCTCTACATAAACACACAGTGACACGCCGCTCACGTTCGCAGTCGCTCCCCACATGAAACACAAGACAACACAGGGAGCGAGGCGACGGTGAGGAGCGGCACCAGCGTCACACACAGAACATGTAACATCCAACACAACGAGCGCGCATACTGATCGACATGTCCGTTCACGCATACACACATTTACAACAACACGAAGAGTTGTCTCCAGGAAGACAATCCTGGTCCTCGCCGTGCCACCGACACAACACGAAAGCACGGCGAAACTCTTCACACAAACTGACAACAGACACGAAGAGCTTTCCCAGGGCAGACTGCCCTGGTCCTCGCCGTGCTACACACACACACAAAACACAAAAGCACGGCGGAGGTCTCCAAACAAAACACCACGCAGACAAACACTCACCACGAGACATGACCACAAACGAAGAAGAAAGTAAAAGAGACTGGCGGCTTCCGAAAGGCAGCTGTTCATTCTGTGACGGGTGGGGTGAGCAACTAAAAAGGAAGCGATCACGCCAAGTCTCAGGGAAAAAGGATGGTTTAATAGAAAGTGTGCAAACCAAAAACCCATGCAATATGTCCAAATTAAGGATATAATGACCAGCGGTCACCTGGTACAGAGACAAGACATATATAGGCAAACAAACGACCTTCAGGTGAGACGGATCACGGGCTCCGCCTACCTGAGGGATGCACACGACGTCACAAAACAACAACAACAACAGCCGCTGTGGACGGAGGCGACCGGTAGGGGGCTGCCTCACCGTGACACATAATAATAATCATTATAAGTGTAATTTACCAAATGACCAGAGACTGTTTAGAAGATGTAACTCGACATGTGGGTTTTTGGGCTAAGCATTATGGGTTTGGTTCAAAGGGAACACTGAGTGTAGACTATCTGTGCCAACTAGTTGAGAGAGAAAAAAGTGTATTAACAAAGTCTCTCAGTGTGTTGTTGTAGTTGATCCAGACCTCAATGCTGCCCTGCCAAGATCTGTCCAGCCATCCCGGCCCAGCAGCTGCACGCTCAGGTGCATCCACAGGGATAATACACAAAGGGCTAAAGGAGCTAACCCAGTACCTGGGAATAGACATGAGAAAACACTGCAGCCACCACCCTGCTAGCACAGGAGCAGTGGAAAGAGACAATGGTACAATTAAGGGGGGGGATTTCTAAATTAACTCAGGAAACAGGTTTGAACTGGGTGAAATGCCTGCCTCTGGTTTTGTGGCAGAGCAGCACTTGGCCCCAAGCTCGCACAGGCTTATCAGCTTTTGAGATTGTGTTTGGAAGGCCTTCAAACATGGGAGTAGCGCTGCCGGAATGGGATGCACACACTTGGTGTTATCCTGCACAAGTTTGTCTCTGTTTTGTCTGAGCAGGTCAAAGTTGTCAGAGGTGTCGGAGAATCCACTGCACGAGTTCCAGCCGGGAGACTGGGTGCTGATCAAAGAACCAAGTGCTGATAACAACCAACACAGCTGTAAAGACCAGCGGCCAAGCCACGTGGACACACCACACCCACTGCAAAAGAGCTCCAGAGCAGCCACCAGAATGAAAGTTATGCTGTTGTTTTTTTTACATGCTGCTTTTCTCAACAGGAGGGGCAACTGACATCTTCCCCACACCGGAGGAGAGGTGTGAGGGAAAGAAAGCATGTGTAATGTCCATCGTCACTGCTGCTGCAGTGAAACCAATCCAGCCCTGTCTGGTTTGCCATCCTTTCCATGTGCCGTGAACACCAACACCAATCACTTATGAAATGGCTACAATGCTCATTAACAGACCCATGTGCGAGATTGATAGGTTAACAGGTCAATTTTACAACATGTCTCACGCTATCGTTCACAGTGGTAAGGTTTCTGATTGGGTAGGTGATTGTGTTGCAAGTATGGATCATAGGAAACAACGACTGCGACTCGAATGACGAGGTGTCACGAGCCAGCATTCACAACATGACATTTGACACCACCCCTGTTGAGGGAGAGTGATGCCTCTGCTAAGAGGGGGCCTTGAAAGACCAAATTGTGTCCCACGGGAGGTCTCACTGGAGGATATCCCAGGTAAGTTCAAAGGTTACACGCTGGCAGACCTCTGGACTACCCCAGCAGTTGCTGTGGGATGGTCAGTGTTCCTCGGTGGAGGAACTGCAGCAACGATAAATAAGATCAACGGACTTGCATGGCAAGTTCTGACTCCGGCTTCTCGTACTGAGACTGCCCTGGACCTATTAAACAAAGAGGTGAAGGAAATTAGACAGGTAGTGGTCCAGAATAGACTAGCTCTAGACCTCCTCCTTGCAAAGGAAGGAGGTGTGTGTAAGAAAATCAATGTTTCATGTTGTTTCAGCATTCCAGATTATTATGATAATATATGAATAATTAATAATTTTTTTAATTGATCACGTGAAGGCAGAGGTTCAAGAACCACTACATGCTGATGATTCTTGATTTGGGTGGATTACTTCATGGCTAGGCCCATGGGGACATTGGATGCTGACTATGATTTTACCAATTATAATCATTTTGCTGTTGTGGTTTGATGCCTTGTATTTGTCTTGATGTTCGTCTTTGCTCACTGGCCGTATACTGTATCAGCAGTATCAGCTGCCCTTGCATGACGACTTAAAGGCGCCTGAGATAACTCAGACAACTGGGACGACCTGGCGCCTGGCTAGGTTGTGCCCGATGGCCCTGAGCAGCTTAACTGAATCCAGGGCCTAAATTGAGTTGATGTTTTGTGATTGAATTAAAGTTTTATACTCTCCTTTTAATGATTACACAGAATCAAAGGGGGGGGGGGGGAGTGTGACAGAAATTATTTATTAGATCATGTTTAGTTATTATAAGAGATCATTATGAACTTTATGATTTAGGACATGGCATTCTGATTAAATAAGTAGATTTAAATACACATTTTGAGCTCAGTAGTGTGTTTTTGAATATAGTGTTTCCAATTTGATTAGAAATGGTGATAAGCTTCTATAACACTTGCTTTACTAAACAATCTCCTTTTTTGTTTTGCTCTTTGTTTTCCACAAAGGAGCTGTTAGAAGAAATTGGCTCACCAGACCGGCCACAAATCAAGAAATTGAGTTCTACGTTAATATATGGCTACATTTAGCAATGAACAGAGAAGGATGGAGGAAGCTACGGCAGAAGAGACAGTGTGTGTGAGATTCACACCAAAATTTGGGCCCAAAATAAGGGCCCAAATCTGGCCCTTATGTGTGTGGCCCAAATCTGGCAACCGGGAGTGGCCCACCTAAGGCCCAGTAATCAGTGTGGCAAGTGGGCCAGATGAAAATGTGGCAAGTGGGCCACATCTGGGCCAGAATAATTTTGCTATCTGGGTTGTTATCATCCTCGCAGACTATGCACAGACTTTCTTGAAGCTTCTATTGAAATGCTTTCTAGGATTTAAATTGATTTTCATGAGGATGCTTAATTCTTTTGATTTTATACAACGTATCAGGTCCAACTCATAGACATAGCCACACTTTAACTTTGCTCATTTCTAAACGGATAGATGTTAATAATAATGCAGATGTTGCATCCCAATATGTCAGCAACTTTTAGAAAAAGGCACACTAACCAAGCGTTATCTCAGCGCTGCCAATGCCGTGGCCTTCACAGACATGATTCAGTCCCTCCCTCCCCTCTCAGAAAATGGGAATGCTAGTTGAAACAGTCACACACAGAGTTAGGAACTGTATTGGTGCTGTGGCACCAAAGGTAACTAAAATTATTTCTGGTAGAATTAAGATGCCCTGGAGAAACACTCCATCTATTGCAAAATTTAGGCAAGATTGCAGGCAGGCTGAGAGACGTTGGCAAAGGTCCAAATTGGAAGTGTCACGGTACGGCGGGCCCCCTACTAGTCGCCTCCGTTCACCGTTCTCCGTTCAGTTGTATTGTTTTTGTTGAGTTGGGGTCGTCCCTCATATGGGCGGGGCCCGTGATCCGTCTCACCTGAGGGTCGTTTGTTTGGTCATTATATCCTTAATTCGGATCATGTCACGGGTTTTTGGTTTGCACACTTTCTTCATTAAACCATCCTTTTTCCCTGAGACTTGGTGTGATCCCTTCCATTTTATTTTGCTCACCCTGCCCGTCACAGAATGACCAGCCACTTTCGGAAGCCACCAGTCTAGTGATGGCAAAAGTGGGGCTTTTGGGAGATCGAATCAAATGAACCAATTGATTCGGAAAATTGATTCGGAAAACTTTGGAATCATCACACGCCACAGTGACATCTAGTGGGCAACCAGGGTATAAATCCACAACTTCTTAACAGAAACAGAAGTAATGTATTTTTTTTATAAAAAATGACATGAAATATTCCCCCATTGCATATTGTGATCCTAAATACATTTTTGTCATGAAAAAAGTTGTTTTAATGATGTCATTAAGATGTATTTTTCATTATGATACACTGTTAGTCAGTGGATTGATATAGCTGACATTATAAATTTTACATTGCAAGGTAGGGAAATGATTGTGTAATCCTTTATTTATTAGACATTACAAGTAATCAGTTGTAATCACAACTGATTACAAGTAATTAGTAAACATTCTGATCTCACACCAGCTGCTTGAACTTAAGTGCCGACTAAAACGGGAAAAGATTCGAAACTTTTCGAAACTACGTGACGTAAAGAAACCCGTTTTTGGAACAGTCATGTGACTTTCCCAGTTTGACACAGACTTTGAAACAATGTTTCGGAACACCGTGATTCAAATGAATCGATTCACTTCGATTTCGAGTTTGACATCACTACACCAGTCTCCTTTTTCTTTCTCCTTTTTTCGTGGTCATGTCTCGTGTTAAGTGTTTGTCTGCGTGGTGTTTGTTTGTTGTACGTAGTTTGAAGAGCCCCACCGTGCTTGAATGTTGTGTGTGTGGCACGGCGGTTACTAGGGCAGTTGACCCCGGTAAGGCTCTTTGTGTTGTGTGGTTGTCAGATTGTTAGAAGTGTGTACGTGTGAACGGGCGTGTGGATCAGTGTGCGTTGCTCGTTTGTGTTTAATGTTAAATGTTTTGTGTGTGATGCTGGTGCCGCTCATCACTGTCACCTCGCTCCCCGTTCGTCTTGTGTTTTATGTGGGGAGCGACTGCGATCTTGAGCAGCGTGTCACTATTGTGTGTTGAGCGTGTGGGTTCCATATGTTCCTTATGTGTATGCCATTTTTTGTTTGTCTAGTCTTTGCGTGTTCGTTTTGTCCTAGTGTGCTTGTGAAATGTTTAGTGTAATTCCACGCATGCTCCTCCCCTTAAATGTGTGTTGGGGGGGACCGGCTCTTGAGGGAGGCGGAAATAAACCTCCAAACTCCGAAATTTATACAAAGGCTTGGCATAATCACAAATAGTTGCCGATGGTGGCACATGGTTCACATTTATTGACAACACGTAGCGAAAACAAATGCTCCTTAAATTTCCAGTGCTTCAAGGCGTCTGTCATTATTGCTGCTTGAGCTGAAACTGAACCGTGCGCTTGCTGCTCCAGCGCAGAAACAAACGGGAAACAGCGATATAGGGCGCAAAGCTATAAAAACACATTTTAAATATATATATTATTTTTTTCATTATATATATATTAGTGGTGGGACTTTAACGCGTTAATTTCGATTAAATAATTACAGGGAAATTAACGCACTAAAAAAATTAACGCATTTTAACACATTTAACGCATGAGACACCTTTGCACCGTGGAATGTTTCTCAGTGCACGAGTTCCAGACATACAGATTATATGGACGCACAATAAGATGAGCATGATGGAGATGACTGAAGAGGCTACGCTGGTGGATGGGAAATTGAAATATAAGAAACTTCCAGATGGAAGTACAAACAAAAATAGTGTTATTTGCACTTTATGTAGGAAGGAGTTCGTTTATCACAGGAGCAATTCCACCCTTCATTACCGCCTCAACGCAAAACATGTTGGGGCTAACGCGCAGGTCAGTAATGATAACTTATCTGCTACATGTATTCCTAATACGATATGGTGACCAAACGTCCGTATTTCCCGGGACATGTCCGTATTTCACATCCTGTCCCGGGCGTCCCGGGTTTTTTTTAAGTGAGGAAATGTCCTGGTTTTTAAATTACCTTCATTGGACCATTAAGACTGATTAAACTTAATCACGACCTTAATTCAACATCCGCTAGTGACGCGCGCGACTCCGCACACCTCGCACGAGCGGCGCAAGCGTTTATACTGTAACGTTTGTTAAATACCAGGACAGTTTACTGTTGACAACTCGTCTCTATTATTTAAACAATAATACAAGTGAACTCACTCAAGAAAAATTACCGAATCCTCTCTCTCACTCTCGCTCCTCGTGCACTTTTCCACTCGCACACGCAACTTAACTTAAAGAAACAGTAACCCAATAATCCCTTAAATTACAATACTTTACGCATCACATGATTATTTGCAGAGTTGTCCGTAACGTTCAAATTAAGAAACAAAATGTCAAAGTCCACGTCAGACAAATTGACCAATTCACTGGCGAGATGAATGAAAGATCCAGTCATTTGCTTTGAGCATGCAGAAGACCACTTCTAGGCACTATGGAGATGCCTGTGGCAGAGGCCTGGGAAATTAAAGAAAAATATACCATCTAAAATGGTATTAAAAAACATCTGGTTTACTTCAGTTCTTCTTATTCTTCCAATATAATGAGTAAAGCTCCCAAAATTAAACATTTTTGGTCAGAATTTCCAGTGTTCTGAAAACTGTTTGCTCTGTTTTCTGCACTCATCCATTGGTCTGTGTAGTAGACTGGTGGAAAAATATGTTGAAGATGTTGAAGTTTATGCTTATGTTCATTGAATCATTCATCATTCAAACTTAAATTAATATTTCTTATGTTAAATATTGAAATGCGATTAATTTCGATTAATTAATTACAAAGCTTGTAATTATACAATTATACTTTTTTGTAATTAAATTACGTAACATCGTTACATGTAATTCGTTACTCCCCAACACTGGTAACATGTCATCACTAAAGTCCTCCATGTGTGAACCTGAGCCTTCTAAAACTTTGTCAGGCATGGTCTGGTGGTTAAGAAACTGGTTTTGTGACCGGAGGGTCTTTGGTTTGAGCCCTAGGCCATGTGCCCTTGAGCAAAGTACTTACACCCAACTGCTTCCTTACTAGGTTCTCAATATTGAAGAGATTTAGTCAGTTTCTTATAAGGGCTGTTCTGTGGGGGTTTCTGCCCTAGTGGACTCGAGAGCATCTGGGAACCTGATGGACCGGACCCTGGCGGAGCGTCTCGAAGTGCCCCTCAGACCTCTGGAAGAACCGAGGCGTGTGCATGCTCTGGATGGCCGGCCTGTGGGCGGGGGGTGATACAGTTTTGCACAGTCCCCCTTGCTTATATACAATCTTAAACACAGTTCAGCAGTTCTAACAAGCAGGTTATCTTAAGCACAGCATGTTCCAAAACATAGGTGCCCAACAGGCTACTTTGTCGCACATGTGTGTATCTCCTAATATGGACTTCCCTATGTTTAGCAGAAGGTCACACAGAGCACATTTCATTTCATGTTTTGTCACACTTGCATTATTCCTTCACACTTGGTTTGCCCTGGGTTCATTTGCACAACCCCCATATAAGATGGTCCTCTGGTCGCATACTCTGCTGGTCGACTCCGGTTAGACGCGAATACCATATCGCACCAGTTAGGCTGTTAACCACCAGTATAGAGAGCTGTAGTGGAGACAGCTAAACGCCATTTTACTGTGACACCCAAAATGGAATCCGTTGCCTGCTAAACTGAGCAACTGACTCACCCAGATCTCTTTGATTGCATGTAAAGATAAACACTGATTCTTTACCCAGCAACAGGGCCCTAAAGGACCCCCAGTCACAACGGTGTTTGTCTCTCCAAAAGCTTATGCTGAAGTCATGATCTCCTGAGCTTGGGAGAGAGGCCATCTAAGAGTTCTGGTCAACATCAACCTTCTTGGGAGGACACTTACGAAGAGCAATAAAACTCTAAAGTCCAACCTTATCTGATTGCCCACAGTTTAAACCCATTGGAAGTCTTGTGTAAAATCTAGATCTGAAGACACAAATATTTCAGAGATCTCTGTAACTCCAAATCTGAACTGTACACGGAATTGGGATTCAGCCTACAGGAACCAGCTCAGCGAATGCAGTCTAGAGACACCGAACTTGACTACCTTCCATATAAGGGAAGATTAATTATTCTTGAAACCAGTATTCAGCTTTCCAGCCTTTAAGGACAAAGGACCACAGGACCATGTGCCATGTGGTTGATATAAAGACACAACTTGTGAACTTTCATGGATTCAGTATTAAGTGATCTTATTAGAATATTTCATGTATTACTCTGTGTATTAGTAGTTAGATTCACCTGGTCTTGTAGTCTTAAATTGTATAAGGAATGCAGGCATGCATATATATATGGCTGTGTGTTCTGCTGTTTAGACATGCTCATTAATTCTATGTGTTAGATGTCATAGAGACCTGTGTACTCACCTAGTCCTGTGCTGCATTATTTTAGATACATCAATACACTTGTATTCCGATGTAATATTAATTTAGATTCATATATAACCAAGTGTCAACATGTAATGTGCTATATTAGGCATACACATATCTATGTATTAGTTTGTATGTTACTCATTGAATGTAATCATTCTCATGTGTGCTTATGTGACCTCACATTCATGCCTGTCTGTGCATTGTGTGTCATAAATTGTCCAAAAGTAGAAATTAAGAATGGCTAGACTAATAGAACCAAATTAATTCTTGTTTAGGCAGAGTAGGTAAGACAATGTATTCAGGAATAAGAAATTCCTTGGTCTTCAAATTGTGTTAATCTGCCTTCTTTGGTTAAGTCATTAACTGGACCTGGAAAGATGGGCACTCCTCTCTCTCTCTCTCTTTCTCTCTCTCTCTCCCCTGTCTGGGCGAATGTCATGAATATTCAGTAATAAAGGCCAATGGTCAATGGCCTGATGAACATGAAAGCACCTTACAATTACGCCCCTAAAACTTGTTTTAAAAAGCCTTGCTCGAAGTAAAACGATGAGCTTGGCAGCCTGGTAATTTGTAAGAACTTGGAGAACTTCGGCAGACTCGCCGAGACTCAAAGACTCTGAACTCGTTGGAAACACGCCAAACCATCGCGACCAACAGAGTGCTGGACTCACGCCGAACACCGCAGTGTCCAGTAGAGCGACGCCAAGAGACCACAACTAACGCTCACCGAGTCCAACAGAAGATTCTTCTTTATTTTATTTTATTTTCTTTATTCTACGTTTCGTCGTCAAAAGTACTTGTATTTCGTCTAGTCGTTCAAGTCAAGCTCATCTTTCTCAGTCAAGTCATCTGCACAAGTCTGTCTGCGCCCTCCAGCTGCGACTGTGACGTCACCGCTAAGTCTCCGCGACTCGAGCCGTCTCACGTGACCTGCTCTGCAGACCTCAACCACCTCAAGAAAAGAATCGTGACCGCGCACCGGTTGGTCCGCGTAAACACGCCTCTTCTTCGAAGTAAGACGCTCAGTTCATAAGCTGTTTGGGGTTGCCAACTTCTATTTCTACCGGAGTCCAAAATAGTAAATACTGTTACTATTAACCTGCCCAAACTTTTATCTTTCCCCTTTCTATTCTCTCTCTAAAGACTTCGTGTCCATCCCTGGGTCCTACACTAGTTAGGCAAGCCTTAGGATAGTCATATAAATAAATCTCATGATCACCGACAGTTGTGTATCATTCACTGTTGTTGTTTAATATTATGTTCTTTGTTGTTCACTATTATATCCCTGGTTTAGATCAATAGATTCACATATAGGTTTAGTTTCATTTTGAGCCAAATCATTCATATGCTTTGTATCAATTGTCATATTAACCATTTAATACATTTGGACATTTGTTCATTAATATGGTCACGGTGGTAAATACATATTTTGGTCGATGGTATTAGGTCACTGCGCGGAACCAGAACTTAACCCTTTAGTAATGAGACTGATTAAACCATATTCCACTCATCTCCGTTATCACAATACTGGTTCCTGAGCAATCAGGATGGTGCCCCATTCATAATCCAAAACTAACATATGTATCCGCTACAGAGCCCTAACATCGCCAACCCCCAAGCGATCCCCAGCCAATACTGGGACCTCGCAGAGGTGTTCAGCGCCGAGAAAGCAGCCAGGCTACCACCTCACCGTCCCTGGGACTGCACCATCACCCTGAAGGAAGGCACTATCCCCCCAAAGGCAGAGTGTATCCGCTCTCACAGAAGGAGGACAACATCATGGATCAGTATGTCAGGGAGGCCTTAGCGCAGGGTTACATCACTCCGTCCACCTCGCCCAAGTCAGTCAGCATTTTCTTCGTAAAGAAGAAGGACGGTGGTCTGAGGCCGTGCGTGGATTACCGAGGGCTCAATTCCCTCTTGGTAGGCTAATCCTACCCTCTGCCTCTGGTGCCTTTGGCGCTGGAGCAGTTGCGGTCAGCGAGTGTGTTCACCAAGCTCGATCTGCACAGCGCCTACAACCTCATCCGAGAGTAGGATGAATGGAAGACGGCATTTAGCATGACCACTGGTCACTATCAGTACCGGGTCTTGCCTTGTGTCTTGTATTCAGCACCATCGTTCTTCCAGGTGTACATAAACGAGGTCCTACGTGAGTATTTGAATAAATGCGTCATCGCTTATATTCCTCGTTTATTCACCCTCCATGGTCCAACATGTACGAGACGTGCGTGCTGTCCTCGGCACTCTCTTGTGCAATAGGCTCTATTGTAAGCTCGAGAAGTGCGAGTTTCACATCACAGAGGTAAGCTTCCTGGGTTATATCATCAGGCCAGGTTCGGTGCACATGCAGCCCGGCAAGGTGGAGGCCGTGATGGAATGGAATAAGCCTCACACACAAACTACAGCTTTTCCTGGGTTCCGCGAACTTTTACAGGCATTTTATCCGGTCATATTGCCGCATAGCAAGGCCTCTCACTGACCTACTGCGTGGGGGGTTAAGTGACTACAGTGGAACGCCGCGGTGGAGCAGGCTTTTGTGGATTTGAAGAGGGCGTTCACTACGGCTCCAGTATTAAATCAGCGCGACCCTAGCAAGCCCTTCATTGTTGAAGTGGACGCCTCAGATGTGGGAGTGGGAGCTGTGCTTTCCCAGCGCTTTAACCCATCTGTGCAGTTAGAACACACACACACACACTAGTGATTACTAGGGGGCTGTGGTGCACACATGCCCAGAGCGGTGGGCAGCCCTAGCCCTAGCCCGGGGAGCAGTTGGAAGCACTCATACACACAACGGCACAAGCTTTAGACAAAAACGAGCACAAGACATTGCGCGAACGCACATTAAATAGGTGATTAACACTAGGGATGCATAAATACCATTTTTTTCCAACCGAGTACGAGTACGTGTATTTTTGTACTTGCCGATACCGATACCGATACCAATACTTACATAGAATTAAGCAGTCAGGAGCATTATGTAATAGTTATTAATGTAAAATAGTGCAATGAAATCAATACAAAACCAACATAAAACAGTGCATGGCCTATAATTTATTTGAACATGAACATTTTTACCTACACAATCACTAATCACCATGTCAACACAAAACTAATTTTTCAGTATTTTTACATTTTCTCTCGTCTAGCTAGCGTTTGCTGCAGTGTTGGTTGATGCCGTGTTCTGTTAGCAGTGAACTCCTCATGCTGAGGATCAATGACAATGATAACTAAAATAATTTATTATTCCACAAAGGCACTACCTGAGGAGATTTTCAGCCAATACGTGTAGCTACAACCTGACGCCAACTGAATCAATTTATAGCAAACTTTGGTTCAAATTAATCGTGTACACTCACAGAGTTTAAACTGGTTTTTAGTATTGCACTGCATGATTTTTTACGTTTTACACTTACTTATATTAGTAGCAGTGAGTTTTTTTCAGTTATGGACCCTTTACTTTGAAGTTATTTAAAAGATAAATTTAACAGACCACCGCGGAGCCACCGCGATTACATCATTTTCGGCGCGCGGACCCTTGCGACGCGTCAAACCTCGCTCAGGGATTACACACGCCGCGCAGTGCCGTAGTGCCTGTACATTTACATTATAATGGTCCAATTAAGGTAATTTAAAAACCAGGACATTTCCTCACTTAAAAACCCGGGACAGGACGTGAAATACGTACATGTTGAGTTGTCTGCTCATTAGCATAACGTGGTTTACGTCCACTGGAAACAAGGTATCGGATGTTGGCATAGGAGCCTCGTTTCCGAGTACGAGTACGGGTAAATGGACATGGTATCGGGCAAATACCCGATACCAGTATCGGTACTCATGCATCTCTAATTAACACAGACCCTTGTGATCTCGAAACAAGGCACAGGTGCGACTACGAACACGCTCACAAACAACCCACATCCACGGAACTAACAAAGATGGACATAACGGCACGCAGACGACATAATATATAGTTACCTCATCCATTACAATAGGTCATATGCCCAAATCATGTAAATTAGCAGTTATTAAACCTCTGATCAAGAAACCAAATCTTGATCCGACTGTGCTATCTAATTATAGACCCATTTCAAACACATCATTTATATCTAAGATCATAGAAAAAGCTGTTGCCCAGCAATTATGCCTATATCTGCATAGGAATCACACATTTGAAAAGTTCCAATCTGGCTTTAGGCCCCATCACAGTACTGAAACAGCATTAGTCAAAGTAACAAATGATCTCCTCCTTGCTTCTGATCAACGCTTCTGATCCTCCTTGCTTCTGATCGATCTTAGTGCAGCTTTTGACACAATTGATCATAGGATCTTGCTAAAGCGGTTAGAACACTGGGTTGGAGCCTCAAGCACAGCCCTTTCATGGTTTCACTCTTACTTGACAAATCGCCATCAGTTTGTAGAGCTAAATATTATTCCATCCAAATGTACAATAGTTAAATATGGGGTCCCGCAAGGCTCCATCTTAGGACCACTATTATTTACATTATATATGCTACCATTGGGCACAGTTATAAACAAACATGGTGTCAATTTTCACTGCTATGCAGATGACACTCAACTTTACATATCAGCCAAACCTGATGACAAACTCAGTTTAAGAAAAATTGAGGCCTGTGTAAGAGATATTAAATGCTGGATGTCTTTAAACTTCCTCCAACTTAATGAGGACAAGACAGAAGTTCTCCTTGTGGGCCCTAAAGCCGCAAGACAGAAAATTCCAGATCTAATGCTTAATCTTGCAGACTACCCCATTACACCTGGCACAGTAGCCAAAAACCTAGGCATCATACTCGACTCTGACCTATCATTTGATAAATACATAGATAATACTACTAGGATAGCTTTTCTACATCTCCGCAACATTGCCAAGTTAAGAAATGCATTATCACAGGATGATGCAGAAAAATTGGTGCACACCTTTGTTAGCTCTAGATTAGACTAAAAATGAAAAAATGAAATGTGCCATATTTTGTCAATTGTGATTTTTACACCCCAATCGAAATTTGTCCTCCGCTTTTAACCCATCTGTGCAGTCAGAACACACAAACACACTAGTGATTACTAGGGGGCTGTGGATCACACGTGCCCAGAGCGGTGGGCAGCCCTAGCCCGGCACCCGGGGAGCAGTTGGGGTTAGGTGCCTTGCTCAAGGGCACCTCAGTCATGGCCTCAGGTCTGGGAATTGAACCCACGACCCTCCGGTCACAAGACCAGTTCCCTAACCACCAGGCCATGACTGCCCCCGACTATTGCAATTCACTACTGTCAGGATGTTCAAATAGGAATCTAAATAAACTTCAAATAGTTCAAAATGCCGCAGCCAGAGTTCTGACCAGAACTAGAAAATTTCAGCATATTACATCAGTCTTATCAGCCCTGCATTGGCTCCCAGTTAAATTCCGTATTGATTTTAAAATTCTATTATTAATTTTTAAAGCACTGCACCGGCTTGCTCCTGAATACCTCCAGGAACTTATTTCCTACTATGAACCCCCACGTCCACTAAGATCACAGGGTGCTGGTCTTTTATTAGTTCCACAAATTAATACAGTAACAGCAGGGGGAAGAGCCTTTTCTTATAAGGCCACCCCAGCTTTGGAACAACCTTCCAAAATGCGTACGGGACTCTGACACAGTCACAATCTTTAAGTCTAGGTTGAAAACCCACCTATTTGGTTTAGCGTTTGATAATTAACATCCCCCCTTAGATAAAGGTACAGATCCAGGGGTTCATAGACGAAGGGTTTTATGGTAGACTGGGGCGCTGGTGCTGTCGTCCTGTCACTGCTCGTGGTCACTCAAGTTTGTTGACAGTGCAGTGGACCGATGCCATTGTCTCAGAATGCCCCCAAGCCTATGTTACCTTCTGGTTCTGCCTTTTAGCTAGGCTGTAATAGTTTAACTTAATGCCGGAGTTGCTGCCACACTCCATAAATGTGTTTAATTTCATCTGTTCAGTATATGTCCTCATACAGAGCTAATTTTCCCTGTTTTATTTTCTCCACATGGCTGCCCGCCTGCTTGAGGAAAATGAGATGAGGAGAGACAAGCGATCCATCCAGTGCCAGCCATCTACTGCCTGACTGGATAAGCCTACACGATGATGGACATTACTACATCTTTTCCTTTTCTTTCTTTCTTTCTGTCTAAATTGTTGTTGTTGTTGTTGTCATGGTGACCGGTGTCGGCCAGAGGAGGATGGGTTCCCCCCCTGAGTATTGGTTCCTCTCAAGGTTTCTTCCTCATGCAAAAAAAAACTAGGGAGTTTTTCCTTGCCACTGTCGCCCTTGGCTTGCTCACTGGGGGCTAGGACTCGGCACTTGTAAAGCTGCTTTGTGACAACAACTGTTGTAAAAAGCGCTATATAAATAAAATTTGATTGATTGATTTTTTTTTTT
Source organism: Brachyhypopomus gauderio (assembly GCF_052324685.1). Taxonomy (NCBI): domain Eukaryota; kingdom Metazoa; phylum Chordata; class Actinopteri; order Gymnotiformes; family Hypopomidae; genus Brachyhypopomus; species Brachyhypopomus gauderio. The sequence continues at coordinate 232,846 of NW_027506899.1, forward strand.
TTTTGGCCCACCTCCACCCCCCCATCTTTGGAGGACAACTTTGTTTTTATGTACAGATTTAAATGGCAATTATAACAATTCTGTATAATATATAGTATAGTGATAACAATATATAGTGATAACAATATGCAAAGTGATAATTATTGGGGTTAGGTGGACCAAGAAAAGAGGGGGAGAGAAATAATAAAAAGGGAAAAGACAAAGAGGTAGGAGAAGAAAGAAGAAGAAAAAGAAAAGAAGAAAAAGTAATAATAAAATAATAATAATAATAATAATAATAATAATAAAATAAAACACGCAACCAGCTCAAATGACCACTGCAAAGAAGTACAGAAAGTAAACCAAATACATATAGTACAGATGAGTGCGATGTATGGGTGTGTGTGTGTGTTTATGTGCAACCTAGAAGTGCAACATAGGATAGATGTATGGAATGTACTTACCAGCAAGGGTGGGTAGCTGCGACAACATTCCCCCAGAGGCCAGAGGCGGGCGGAGAGAGACCCGGGAACCCCACCCGCCCACGGCCCCCCACGGAGCGGTGGAGTACCAGAGCCGCACTTCCCAGAAACCCTCACATGCCCGCCCCCGCAGGCGGGAGAGAGAGACCCCGGGCAGCGCCCCACCAGTCAAGGAGCGCAGGTCCAGGGGAACCAGAGGGAACAGAGCGCCTCCCCCCCGGGATGCCCCCCCCCCCCCCCCCCCAAGGGGCCAGCGGCAAAGCCACGGCGCCACGCGCCCGGAAAGCCACCCACCACCCGGCAGGGCCCACCTCCCGCCGAGGAGCACCCGGCCGCCCCATATCACCATCGCCCAGGGGAGCGGGCCAACCGCCCCTACGCCGGGGGGCCAAGCCGGACTCCGGAGCCCCCAGGCGCCCCCCCTCTGGAGTGGTGCAGTAGTCTCAGAGGAGCGTCCGGGAGTGAACCGGGCACGACCAGCCCCGACCCAGAACCAGCTGTCCTCACCCACACACCCAAACCCACACTACATTCGCCCCCAACACCCCCACCATGCACACACCCACCCCCACACACACACACATACACTCAAATTCACCCTCACACCTCCAAACCTGGCCATATGTCCCCTCCCTCCAACACGCACTCATTCATCCACCCATTCAGAAACAAGAAGAAAACAAGGTCAGAGACACACACTTATCCAGACTAGCACACCCTCTGCGGCAGGGGCAAATGGCTGGACCAGCAAGGACCTGCAGTGGTCCTAGGAAGCCACCAGCCCAGTCCCGTGCCAGCGACCCCCCCCCCCCCCCCCCCCCGCCCCGGCAGGGAGCAGGAAGCGGGTGAAGGAAGGCCTTCCCACCCCTCCACCCCCAATGTTGTGTGTAGGTGTTGGTGTATATGCATGTGTCGTAGTGTGTGATACTATGGTGCAGTTAAAATTGAGGAGACAGGTGCTAGAACAAACGTGAGTGCATGTCCACACCGTCCCCTCAAAGGCCCTCAGTGTCTAAAGTGCAGTAAAAACTGAGGGACAGACAGTGGTGAGGAGACGGGTGAACCATGGCAGCAGGCCCACCTCGTCAACCTCTGGGTACCTGCCTGTCCCCAGAATCCTAAATGAGCAAGGATGTGTGTGTGTGTGTGTGTGTGTGTGGGGGGGGTGGGTGGGTGGGAATGCCTAGGTCCAGAGGAAAGGGTCCTCTGGAAGAGGAGAGCCAGCTTGCTAGCTGGCTCATTGAGCACCGAACTTCACTGCCCCCCCAGCTCAAGGCAGGGAGCGGTCGACCCGGGGAGACCAGGGCGGCAACCCTCCCCACCACCACATCCAAGCCCGGATCCACACCACCCCCACCACAGAGAGCAGCCGGTCCGCACATCCACATACACCTAGACACACATTTCTTTCATACACGTATGCACTCACACATTTAACCCATAAATATATACATATATACACATATACATACATACATACATCCATATATATAGATATATACATACACATACATACATATATACATATATATCTACACATACATATACACCCACACACGCTAGTCCCATATACACCACACCCCTGTGTATGCACCCACAACCATACCAATCGCACAGTGAACAAACGATGACAAGTCCGGAACCCTACTTCCCGGCCCACCCCAGACATCCCCATCATCCACCACCCCACTCCCACCACCCAGGCACCTCGGAGCCCCAAGGCCCAGACCCAACGCCCCGACCCAGGCCGACCGACCCACCCCCCCCCAGCGGCGCAACCGCAGCGGCGCAGGTCCCCCCGCACGGGCAGGGCCCCAGCTCGGGGTCGGGGGGCACCAGGCCCCGGGTCCCGCCACCCGGCCCCACAGGGGAGGCCAGCCACCCCGCCGAGGGCCAGCACCTGCTCCCCCCCACGCCCCGGCCCCACACCCCAGAGCCCAGAGGGAGCGCCACCCAAGCCCCCCCCAACCACCGCCCGCCAGGGCAAGCACATGCCATCCCAGGTCGGCAGCCCCGGCCCCCCCGCCCAGAAAGTGGCCGGCACGAGCAGTCTCCCCGGGGTCGACCCCCAGCCACCAACCGGCCCTCCGGGAGCCGAGGCCCCTGCCAACCACCCCAACTAGCTAATGGAACTGATCAGTGGGGACCAAAGAGAATTAAATTCCTCCAACTGGTCTTTAGAGGAAGCAGACATTCTTTCCAGACAGATGTGATCAAGTAATAAATTTTTGTAATGAGTAATATGCAGGTCCTTTTTCGTTTTCCAATTGATAAGAATGGTTTTCTTGGCGATGCATAGGGCAGTGAGAACTATGTGTGATATGTCTGCCTCTGTATCTAATTCACTGACGTCTCCTAAGATGCACAGTCTGGGGGAAGTTGGGATGCAGCTTTTAAGCCCCGTGGACAATTCTACACATACCTTCTGCCAGAATTCCTTAACAGGCCTACAATCCCATATAGCATGCATATAGTTATCAATTATATTGCCTGTACAGTGGGTGCATATGTTTGATTGTGCTAGGCCCATTTGGAACATCCTTTGTCCTGTATAGTGTGTTCTATGAAGGACTTTGTATTGTATAAGTTGTAAGTTGGGGCTTTTACTTATTTTGAAGATATTTGTACATATGTCGGTCCAGAAATGTTGATCTGGATTAATAAATAGATCTCGTTCCCATTTGGCTATCGGAAGGGAGATTGAGTCATCAAATTTTAACAATAATTTATACAATTTTGATAATAATTTAGGAGTATATAGATTAAAAAATTCAGTTATCCATGCTGATATTTCTAAGTTCAGTTGATTGCGGTTGAATCTCTGTTGAATGATGGATTTTAATTGTTGATATTCCAGAAATCTACTGTTGTTTATTCCATATTCTGATACAAGTTCCTGGAATGTGACAAAGTTTCCATCTTTAATAACATGTTCTAAATTTTTTATTCCCCTGTCATGCCATGATGAAAAATGTAGTACTTTCTTGTTCTGACAGATGTCTGGATTGTTCCAAATGGGTGTTAGTTTGCATGGGATGAGTGGGGACCGAGTTAATTTAAGGAATTCCCACCAGGCTGTCAGTGAAGTATTTATATTAAGGCTTTTAAAACAGTCCTGACGCTTAATATTAGAGCTAATGTAAGGTAGGTCTGAGAGTTTTATTTTCCCGCAAAATGCTTGTTCTAGGTCCAACCATGGCCTGTCTATTAAGTCGTATTTGACCCATTTTAAAATGTACTGTAATCTATTGGCTAAGAAATATTGATAAAAATTTGGTAATTCTAAGCCACCATTGCGTTTTGGCTTTTGCAAGGTTTTCATACTTATTCTTGATGGCTTGTTTTTCCATAGAAATTTTGAGATGTTTGAATCTAGGGATTTAAACCAAGCAGCAGAGGGTTTATTTGGGATTAATGAGAATAAATAGTTAACTTTGGGTAGAGCCATCATTTTAATGGTAGCCACTCTCCCCATGAGTGATATAGGTAAAGCGTTCCAACGTGTGAGATCATCTTCTATTGTTTTTAATAGAGGGATATGATTTAACTGCACCAAGTCTAACAGTTTAGCAGAGACATGTATGCCTAAATATCTAATATTACCTGATTGTAGTGGAGTGGTGGTCGTGTTCTGGAAACTACAGTTTATAGGCAAAACTGTTGATTTGCCCCAGTTGATGGAATATTCTGTTATAGAAGAGAAGCTGTCTATAAGTTTGATTGTATTCGGAAGGGAATCTTGTGTGTTCTGTAGGAAAAGTAATACATCATCTGCGTAGAGACTTATCCTATGGTTTGTGGTTCCTGTGTTAATTCCTGTAATATTTGCATTTTGTCGAATTGCTGCTGCTAATGGCTCAATGAAGAGAACGAAAAGTGAGGGTGACAGTGGACAGCCCTGCCTGGTGCCCCTTTGCAGAGTGAAGCTTTGTGAGGTGATGTCGTTTGTCCTAACCCGTGCATTAGGAGAACTATGTAAGGCTTTGATCCAGTTAATGAAGGATGGGCCAAATCCAAATTTGTGTAGAACTGCTAATAAATATTTCCAGTTTACCCGGTCAAATGCTTTTTCTGCATCTAAAGATACAATGGTAGTCTCTAATTTGTTAATTGTGCAGTAATCTATTATGTTTATTAGTCTGCGTGTATTGTTGGCAGATTGTCTACCCTTGATAAAACCTGTCTGGTCTGGATGTATTATAAGTGGGGTGATTTCCTCTAATCTTCTGGCAAGTGCTTTGCAAATAATTTTAAGATCTACGTTTATGAGTGAAATGGGGCGATAGCTGGAAGGAAGTGTAGGGTCTTTGCCTGGCTTTAGAAGTACACTGATGTTAGCAGAATTCATGTCTGGAGACAGGACATGATCTTTTTGAATTTGATTTACCATTCTAAAAAAGGTTGGTTCTAGCACCGACCATAATTCTTTGTAGAATTCTACAGGAAATCCATCTGGTCCTGGAGCTTTGTTATTTGGTAGCTGCTGTAAGGCTTCATGTAATTCGGGCAGAGCAAGTGGTGAATCCAGTGCAACAATTTGTTCGTTTTCTAGCTTTGGGAGATTTATATTATTAATAAATTCTTCAATAGCTGAATCTGATGGATTAATCTGTGATGCGTATAAAGCTTTATAAAACTCTTTAAAAGCTTTATTTATTTGTTGTGGGTCGTGAATAATGCTACCTGTTGAGTTCTTAATAGAGGAGATAGTTGTTTTTTCCTTATTAAGCTTTAACTGATTAGCAAGGAATTTTCCAGATTTATTGCCATGTTCAAAATTCTGCCAGCGCAGTCTTTGCAGTAAAAATTGTGTCTTTTTATCTATTATTTCATTTAATTCCAGTTTGAGTTTCCTCAGCTTGCTCAGTGTGTGTTCTTGTGGTGAAGCAGCATGGGCAGCTTCTAAAGATTTTATTTTTTCTTCCAATTCTAATACCTGTGTTTTTTCTGTCTTTTTCTTATGTGTGCAGTAGGATATTATTTTCCCCCGCATTACTGCCTTCCCTGCTTCCCAAAGAACACACGGAGAGGTACCTGGTAGATCGTTATATTCTAAATATGTTGCCCATTCTTTTTTGAAGTAATTAATGAAATCTTGTTCCTTAAGTAATGATGTATTTAATCTCCAGTTCCTCGTTGCTGGTGTGGTTCTTTTCTGTGTCAAAGAGAGAGAGACCGGTGCATGGTCACTGATAGTGATAGGATGAATACAAGTGTCTGTAACATCTGTCATAATGGAATTGCTAACTAAGAAGTTGTCTAAACGAGAATGTGAGTGGTGTACTGCCGAAAAGAAAGAGTAGTCCCGGAGAGTGGGGTGTTGTGAACGCCACGCATCAGAGAGCCCAAAATCGTTCATATATTGTTTTAGGGTGTCTATAGACTGCCAGTTCCTTTGACTCACTGCTGTACTGAGCCTGTCGATATCTGGATCAAGTACCAAGTTGAAGTCTCCTCCTATTATTAGTTTGGTGTCAGAGTGATCAGAGAGTGTAGTGAAAATATTGTGAAAAAAGGAGGGGTCGTCAACATTTGGTCCATATATGTTAGCAAAACATAAACGCATATTTAGAATGGACAGGTTACGTATTATGTATCTACCATCTGGATCAGTTATATTGTTGCTAATGGAAAAGCTTATCCTTTTGTTAATTAATATGGCCACCCCCCTTTGTTTTGAGTTGTAACAGGCTGAGTACAAGTGTGGGAACTGAGGAGAGGTCAGTGTGTATGTAGGTGTTTTAGACATATGTGTTTCCTGTAGAAAGACAATATCTGCTTGTAAGTCATTTAGCCGATTAAAAATTTTCAATCTCTTTTCCCTCGAACCAGTTCCACGTACATTCCATGTGACGAACTTCAGTGAACTAATGTTAAAACTACTTGTTTGAGTGTTGGATGGTTGCTAAAGGTGTGTGTGTTGCACTTCTGTGTAGTATGCCTGTGTTGAATGTTTCGTGTATGTGTCTGCGTCTGCGCTATATGCCTGAGTGTGTGTGCCTGCATGAATCGGTCATGTGTGTGTATCTCCTGTGTGTTAGTGTGAGATTGTGCTATATGTCTACGTGTGTGTCTGTTTTGCCTACCTGCCTGCATGTGCGTGTGTGTGTGCATACAATACATTGCAGTCTTGAAAGTGGGTGAACAAATCGCTGGGTGAGTGTAGAAAGAGAAAAAGAGAGGGGAAGGGAAAAGGAGACGTACACTGAAAGTGCATATACAACAAAAAAAGTATAAACAACTAGGACTAATGACGGAAAACATACAGTACGGTGCTAATTAGACCGGCATTAGTTATTTAAATTAAACATGTCTTGTTGTTCTAGGCGAAAAGTAATGTGTAGTAAGGAGTTGGTGTCGGTGTTGATACAGTTCACCTGTTTAGAACAGCCATGGTGTTGTGTTGGTGTCGCGGTAGAGTTGACCGTTTACGTAGAGTTTATCCACTGATATTACAGCCCGGGATCCTGCCTGGATGAAACTCTTGCGGATGGGAAACAAGACCTTGCGTCGCTCCAGGATTTCTTTGGGGAACTGATCGTTAATACTGAAGTTGGTTCCCTTCAGCTCCCGGCCGCGGCTTTTCAGCAATTCTTTTTGTTTGAAATGTTCAAATTTTGCCACGATTGGTCTGGGTCTCCGCGCATCTGGCCGTTTCCCCCCCAGGCGGTGAACGCGGTGAAAGCTGATGGTTTTGACGGTTGCCTCTGAGACCTTTAGGTGAGTCTGTTTGAATGTTTTCACCGTAGTCTCGGGGTCTTCGTCCGCCTTCTCCGGAATACCTGCAAATATAAGATTGTCTCTCATACTGCGGGACTGAAGATCAATGACAGTTTCCTTTATTTTTTTGTTTTCTTCAGAGAGTCGGGTCATTCCCTCGGTGAGCGATTTCACCGACTCTCTGAGAACCGTATTTTCAGCCGCGAGTGCTTCCACTTGCTGCTGGCTAAATTCCACCGACTCACGCAACGCCTGAAACTCTTGGTGGAGAATTTCCACCAGCGCCAGGCGCGCGTCAAACCTGGACAGTTTGGTGTTGATGGACTCCAGGATGTCCGCCGTGTTGCAGGTGTGTGGGGAAGCCGCTCCCGGGGAAGCTTCGGCACGGCTCCTCTTGGTCGATGGCGTCTTGTCTGGTTTGCTCATGATAATTCTATCGAAGCAGTTGTCAATATACGTAAATATATTGTCCAAATCTTTGCGGTGCTCCAGAGTTGTTGCGTCCGTTGATACCTATGTAAAAGAAAAACAAAGAAAAACAAACACAGAGATTATTATGCTATATTTTTAGGTTGTCTTAAATTATGTTAGCGGGTAATAAAAAATATTGTTAATTTTGTTTAGCAGCGGCCTGCCGCCATGTTCCAAAGCTTCCGCCTTCTGCCGGTTTGCTGCCTGACGTGTCACTCCGTCATTTCCTCCCTAATATGGATCTTTACTGTTTGGTCTCACATGTGTATTCCTCCTAATATGGATCTTTACTGTTTGATCTCACATGTGTATTCATCCTAATATGGATCTTTACTGTTTGGTCTCACATGTGTATTCCTCCTAATATGGATCTGTCCTGTTTGGTCTCACATGTGTATTCCTCCTAATATGGATCTTTACTGTTTGGTCTCACATGTGTATTCCTCCTAATATGGATCTTTACTGTTTGGTCTTACATGTGTATTCCTCCTAATATGGATCTGTCCTGTTTGGTCTCACATGTGTATTCCTCCTAATATGGATCTTTACTGTTTGGTCTCACATGTGTATTCCTCCTAATATGGATCTTTACTGTTTGGTCTCACATGTGTATTCCTCCTAATATGGATCTTTACTGTTTGGTCTCACACGTGTATTCCTCCTAATATGGATCTTTACTGTTTGGTCTCACACGTGTATTCCTCCTAATATGGATCTTTACTGTTTGGTCTCACACGTGTATTCCTCCTAATATGGATCTTTACTGTTTGGTCTTACACGTGTATTCCTCCTAATATAGATCTTTACTGTTTGGTCTCACATGTGTATTCCTCCTAATATGGATCTTTACTGTTTGGTCTCACATGTGTATTCCTCCTAATATGGATCTTTACTGTTTGGTCTCACATGTGTATTCCTCCTAATATGGATCTTTACTGTTTGGTCTTACATGTGTATTCCTCCTAATATGGATCTGTCCTGTTTGGTCTCACATGTGTATTTATCCTAATATGGATCTTTACTGTTTGGTCTCACATGTGTATTCCTCCTAATATGGATCTTTACTGTTTGGTCTCACACGTGTATTCCTCCTAATATGGATCTTTACTGTTTGGTCTCACATGTGTATTCCTCCTAATATGAATCTTTACTGTTTGGTCTCACACGTGTATTCCTCCTAATATGGATCTTTACTGTTTGGTCTCACACGTGTATTCCTCCTAATATGGATCTTTACTGTTTGGTCTTACACGTGTATTCCTCCTAATATAGATCTTTACTGTTTGGTCTCACATGTGTATTCCTCCTAATATGGATCTTTACTGTTTGGTCTCACATGTGTATTCCTCCTAATATTGATCTGTCCTGTTTGGTCTCACATGTGTATTCCTCCTAATATGCATCTTTACTGTTTGGTCTCACATGTGTATTCATCCTAATATGGATCTTTACTGTTTGGTCTCACATGTGTATTCCTCCTAATATGGATCTTTACTGTTTGGTCTCACATGTGTATTCCTCCTAATATGAATCTTTACTGTTTGGTCTCACACGTGTATTCCTCCTAATATGGATCTTTACTGTTTGGTCTCACACGTGTATTCCTCCTAATATGGATCTTTACTGTTTGGTCTTACACGTGTATTCCTCCTAATATAGATCTTTACTGTTTGGTCTCACATGTGTATTCCTCCTAATATGGATCTTTACTGTTTGGTCTCACATGTGTATTCCTCCTAATATTGATCTGTCCTGTTTGGTCTCACATGTGTATTCCTCCTAATATGCATCTTTACTGTTTGGTCTCACATGTGTATTCATCCTAATATGGATCTTTACTGTTTGGTCTCACATGTGTATTCCTCCTAATATGGATCTTTACTGTTTGGTCTCACATGTGTATTCCTCCTAATATGGATCTTTACTGTTTGGTCTCACATGTGTATTCCTCCTAATATGGATCTTTACTGTTTGGTCTCACACGTGTATTCCTCCTAATATGG